>NW_026712108.1:300000-600000 GCF_026419965.1 Kogia breviceps | reverse complement strand
CGATAACTATCGCCCCAAAATATATTGAGGTCAGGCTACGAAGAGGCGCTGAACGCAAGGCAGAACTGCAGGAAACGGATGTCAACGGCTACATCGGAATGGCCCCGATAGCACATGAAAAGCGCCAGAACGTGGACAATGATGCGGTTGGCCAAAAAGGGCGTATGCGTTTTTTCCTGAATATATTCAGGAAAAAACGCATACGCCCTTTTTGGCCAACCAAGCAACCTGGGAGAGCAAATCAGCACTACAAAGAAATCTCTCGCCCCCCCCGGGGCAAAAGGGCCAGGCGAAAAAAGTCTAAAAACCAGAAAGGCAGGACAGGCCACGGAGCCAAGGGAGCCTTGTTAAGCTGATGGGCGGGATGTCAATGGCCAACAGCCAATCTTCACAAGTGTATCCTCTTTCCCAAACCATGTAAAACACAGAACCACAGAGCATAGGGCACTTCCACACATGGGCGTTGACCTTGGGAAAATGAAAAAATCAACCAGACACAGGGACCCCAAAGTTGAGGGCTGCTGTCTTGACAAGAACCTCCACTCCGGTACACGTTTCATATCCCAGGAAAGAGCCAAGTGGACAAAGACGAGTGGACAAGTGGACAAAGACAAGTGGACAAGTGGACAAGTGGTGCTACGTAGGTCCAATGGAGTGTCACTCAGCCATGAAATCCACGTCATGAGGCTGGTAGCAGCATCCTGAGTGGATTTAGGTACGATCATCCTCAGTGAAATAAGTCCCACAAAAAAACAAACTTATGATATCACTTATCGAGGGAATGTAAAAATCGCTCCCCATGCACTGAATCCCCAAACAGAACAGAGTCACGCTTTTAGAAAACACACTTATGCCTGCTTCAGGGGAAAGGTGAGGTGGGGTGACGCATAAAACTCGAGTTTGAAATGAGCACAGATACCCTTCCGAAAACCGAATATGGAATGGACACGACCTACTCCTTGCTCAATCAACTGGACTCACCAGACCCTGTTCATCGCACAAGAATCTATCCGACTAGTAAGCATCTTAAAAGCTAAGTCTTGATATCTCTGTGTAAGTGCATCAAGTGTGTGTAAAGCGGCCTAAAACCAGCAGGGAAAATCAGCTCAGACCCATTCTGAGGATACATTTCCAACATAAAGAAGAAACAAGCAGGGCAAAACAGAGAGAAATTCTTCAAAAATGCGTTCAGGGACTGGCATGCAACCAGGATTGACCACATCTACAGCCCCAGCGGCAGAAGACATAAGGCTGGACACTCTTGGGGCTGAGACGATTGGTGAGGTTGGGAAAGCAAATGCAGACCCTTGAAAGGAATCCTGCGTGCTCCCCATTCCATGGGTCCCAACTCTCCAGGTTCAACGCAATCTTCCGACAGCGAAAGCACTCATTGGAAACCCAGCGGATGCTACACCGTGGGATCGGGAAAGCTTTCTGAAACTCACCTCAGTTTTCATCTCCTGGTGCTCGTGTTCTCCATTCAGGCCCCCTTACTAACAATCTCCCCACTTGGAGACTCGGCGCCTTTCCATGCCTCTTTCGTACCGTCTGCAATTTGTCCGCAGGATGAACTGCAAGAGGGGGAACCAATGAGAGACTCGCTGGAGGTGTTTGGTCGGGCACATGTCACTCTCATTTCCCACCACGAAGAAGAATTCACCAGCGGTTCAGCCTGCCACCCCGGATCGACAATAGGGCGTGAAGCCATCCAGCCGTGTTGCGTCCCACTCACAAAAAAGCGACTTGGGAAATGGAGCTCAGGGGCACTGCACTTCCCAAACCTGCAGAGTTCTAAACGATAACTATCGCCCCAAAATATATTGAGGTCAGGCTATGAAGAGGCGTTGAACGCAAGGCAGAACTGCAGGAAACGGATGTCAACGGCTACATCGGAATGGCCCCGATAGCACATGAAAAGCGCCAGAACGTGGACAATGATGCGGTTGGCCAAAAAGGGCGTATGCGTTTTTTCCTGAATATATTCAGGAAAAAACGCATACGCCCTTTTTGGCCAACCAAGCAACCTGGGAGAGCAAATCAGCACTACAAAGAAATCTCTCGCCCCCCCCCCCGGGGGCAAAAGGGCCAGGCGAAAAAAGTCTAAAAACCAGAAAGGCAGGACAGGCCACGGAGACAAGGGAGCCTTGTTAAGCTGATGGGCGGGATGTCAATGGCCAACAGCCAATCTTCACAAGTGTATCCTCTTTCCCAAAACATGTAAAACACAGAACCACAGAGCATAGGGCACTTCCACACATGGGCGTTGACCTTGGGAAAATGAAAAAATCAACCAGACACAGGGACCCCAAAGTTGAGGGCTGCTGTCTTGACAAGAACCTCCACTCCGGTACACGTTTCATATCCCAGGAAAGAGCCAAGTGGACAAAGACGAGTGGACAAGTGGACAAAGACAAGTGGACAAGTGGACAAGTGGTGCTACGTAGGTCCAATGGAGTGTCACTCAGCCATGAAATCCACGTCATGAGGCTGGTAGCAGCATCCTGAGTGGATTTAGGTACGATCATCCTCAGTGAAATAAGTCCCACAAAAAAACAAACTTATGATATCACTTATCGAGGGAATGTAAAAATCGCTCCCCATGCACTGAATCCCCAAACAGAACAGAGTCACGCTTTTAGAAAACACACTTATGCCTGCTTCAGGGGAAAGGTGAGGTGGGGTGACGCATAAAACTCGAGTTTGAAATGAGCACAGATACCCTTCCGAAAACCGAATATGGAATGGACACGACCTACTCCTTGCTCAATCAACTGGACTCACCAGACCCTGTTCATCGCACAAGAATCTATCCGACTAGTAAGCATCTTAAAAGCTAAGTCTTGATATCTCTGTGTAAGTGCATCAAGTGTGTGTAAAGCGGCCTAAAACCAGCAGGGAAAATCAGCTCAGACCCATTCTGAGGATACATTTCCAACATAAAGAAGAAACAAGCAGGGCAAAACAGAGAGAAATTCTTCCAAAATGCGTTCAGGGACTGGCATGCAACCAGGATTGACCACATCTACAGCCCCAGCGGCAGAAGACATAAGGCTGGACACTCTTGGGGCTGAGACGATTGGTGAGGTTGGGAAAGCAAATGCAGACCCTTGAAAGGAATCCTGCGTGCTCCCCATTCCATGGGTCCCAACTCTCCAGGTTCAACGCAATCTTCCGACAGCGAAAGCACTCATTGGAAACCCAGCGGATGCTACACCGTGGGATCGGGAAAGCTTTCTGAAACTCACCTCAGTTTTCATCTCCTGGTGCTCGTGTTCTCCATTCAGGCCCCCTTACTAACAATCTCCCCACTTGGAGACTCGGCGCCTTTCCATGCCTCTTTCGTACCGTCTGCAATTTGTCCGCAGGATGAACTGCAAGAGGGGGAACCAATGAGAGACTCGCTGGAGGTGTTTGGTCGGGCACATGTCACTCTCATTTCCCACCACGAAGAAGAATTCACCAGCGGTTCAGCCTGCCACCCCGGATCGACAATAGGGCGTGAAGCCATCCAGCCGTGTTGCGTCCCACTCACAAAAAAGCGACTTGGGAAATGGAGCTCAGGGGCACTGCACTTCCCAAACCTGCAGAGTTCTAAACGATAACTATCGCCCCAAAATATATTGAGGTCAGGCTACGAAGAGGCGTTGAACGCAAGGCAGAACTGCAGGAAACGGATGTCAACGGCTACATCGGAATGGCCCCGATAGCACATGAAAAGCGCCAGAACGTGGACAATGATGCGGTTGGCCAAAAAGGGCGTATGCGTTTTTTCCTGAATATATTCAGGAAAAAACGCATACGCCCTTTTTGGCCAACCAAGCAACCTGGGAGAGCAAATCAGCACTACAAAGAAATCTCTCGCCCCCCCCGGGGCAAAAGGGCCAGGCGAAAAAAGTCTAAAAACCAGAAAGGCAGGACAGGCCACGGAGCCAAGGGAGCCTTGTTAAGCTGATGGGCGGGATGTCAATGGCCAACAGCCAATCTTCACAAGTGTATCCTCTTTCCCAAACCATGTAAAACACCGAACCACAGAGCATAGGGCACTTCCACACATGGGCGTTGACCTTGGGAAAATGAAAAAATCAACCAGACACAGGGACCCCAAAGTTGAGGGCTGCTGTCTTGACAAGAACCTCCACTCCGGTACACGTTTCATATCCCAGGAAAGAGCCAAGTGGACAAAGACGAGTGGACAAGTGGACAAAGACAAGTGGACAAGTGGTGCTACGTAGGTCCAATGGAGTGTCACTCAGCCATGAAATCCACGTCATGAGGCTGGTAGCAGCATCCTGAGTGGATTTAGGTACGATCATCCTCAGTGAAATAAGTCCCACAAAAAAAGAAACTTATGATATCACTTATCGAGGGAATGTAAAAATCGCTCCCCATGCACTGAATCCCCAAACAGAACAGAGTCACGCTTTTAGAAAACACACTTATGCCTGCTTCAGGGGAAAGGTGAGGTGGGGTGACGCATAAAACTCGAGTTTGAAATGAGCACAGATACCCTTCCGAAAACCGAATATGGAATGGACACGACCTACTCCTTGCTCAATCAACTGGACTCACCAGACCCTGTTCATCGCACAAGTATCTATCCGACTAGTAAGCATCTTAAAAGCTAAGTCTTGATATCTCTGTGTAAGTGCATCAAGTGTGTGTAAAGCGGCCTAAAACCAGCAGGGAAAATCAGCTCAGACCCATTCTGAGGATACATTTCCAACATAAAGAAGAAACAAGCAGGGCAAAACAGAGAGAAATTCTTCCAAAATGCGTTCAGGGACTGGCATGCAACCAGGATTGACCACATCTACAGCCCCAGCGGCAGAAGACATAAGGCTGGACACTCTTGGGGCTGAGACGATTGGTGAGGTTGGGAAAGCAAATGCAGACCCTTGAAAGGAATCCTGCGTGCTCCCCATTCCATGGGTCCCAACTCTCCAGGTTCAACGCAATCTTCCGACAGCGAAAGCACTCATTGGAAACCCAGCGGATGCTACACCGTGGGATCGGGAAAGCTTTCTGAAACTCACCTCAGTTTTCATCTCCTGGTGCTCGTGTTCTCCATTCAGGCCCCCTTACTAACAATCTCCCCACTTGGAGACTCGGCGCCTTTCCATGCCTCTTTCGTACCGTCTGCAATTTGTCCGCAGGATGAACTGCAAGAGGGGGAACCAATGAGAGACTCGCTGGAGGTGTTTGGTCGGGCACATGTCACTCTCATTTCCCACCACGAAGAAGAATTCACCAGCGGTTCAGCCTGCCACCCCGGATCGACAATAGGGCGTGAAGCCATCCAGCCGTGTTGCGTCCCACTCACAAAAAAGCGACTTGGGAAATGGAGCTCAGGGGCACTGCACTTCCCAAACCTGCAGAGTTCTAAACGATAACTATCGCCCCAAAATATATTGAGGTCAGGCTACGAAGAGGCGTTGAACGCAAGGCAGAACTGCAGGAAACGGATGTCAACGGCTACATCGGAATGGCCCCGATAGCACATGAAAAGCGCCAGAACGTGGACAATGATGCGGTTGGCCAAAAAGGGCGTATGCGTTTTTTCCTGAATATATTCAGGAAAAAACGCATACGCCCTTTTTGGCCAACCAAGCAACCTGGGATAGCAAATCAGCACTACAAAGAAATCTCTCGCCTCCCCCCACGGGGCAAAAGGGCCAGGCGAAAAAAGTCTAAAAACCAGAAAGGCAGGACAGCCCACGGAGTCAAGGGAGCCTTGTTAAGCTGATGGGCGGGATGTCAATGGCCAACAGCCAATCTTCACAAGTGTATCCTCTTTCCCAAACCATGGAAAACACAGAACCACAGAGCATAGGGCACTTCCACACATGGGCGTTGACCTTGGGAAAATGAAAAAATCAACCAGACACAGGGACCCCAAAGTTGAGGGCTGCTGTCTTGACAAGAACCTCCACTCCGGTACACGTTTCATATCCCAGGAAAGAGCCAAGTGGACAAAGACGAGTGGACAAGTGGACAAAGACAAGTGGACAAGTGGACAAGTGGTGCTACGTAGGTCCAATGGAGTGTCACTCAGCCATGAAATCCACGTCATGAGGCTGGTAGCAGCATCCTGAGTGGATTTAGGTACGATCATCCTCAGTGAAATAAGTCCCACAAAAAAAGAAACTTATGATATCACTTATCGAGGGAATGTAAAAATCGCTCCCCATGCACTGAATCCCCAAACAGAACAGAGTCACGCTTTTAGAAAACACACTTATGCCTGCTTCAGGGGAAAGGTGAGGTGGGGTGACGCATAAAACTCGAGTTTGAAATGAGCACAGATACCCTTCCGAAAACCGAATATGGAATGGACACGACCTACTCCTTGCTCAATCAACTGGACTCACCAGACCCTGTTCATCGCACAAGTATCTATCCGACTAGTAAGCATCTTAAAAGCTAAGTCTTGATATCTCTGTGTAAGTGCATCAAGTGTGTGTAAAGCGGCCTAAAACCAGCAGGGAAAATCAGCTCAGACCCATTCTGAGGATACATTTCCAACATAAAGAAGAAACAAGCAGGGCAAAACAGAGAGAACTTCTTCCAAAATGCGTTCAGGGACTGGCATGCAACCAGGATTGACCACATCTACAGCCCCAGCGGCAGAAGACATAAGGCTGGACACTCTTGGGGCTGAGACGATTGGTGAGGTTGGGAAAGCAAATGCAGACCCTTGAAAGGAATCCTGCGTGCTCCCCATTCCATGGGTCCCAACTCTCCAGGTTCAACGCAATCTTCCGACAGCGAAAGCACTCATTGGAAACCCAGCGGATGCTACACCGTGGGATCGGGAAAGCTTTCTGAAACTCACCTCAGTTTTCATCTCCTGGTGCTCTTGTTCTCCATTCAGGCCCCTTACTAACAATCTCCCCACTTGGAGACTCGGCGCCTTTCCATGCCTCTTTCGTACCGTCTGCAATTTGTCCGCAGGATGAACTGCAAGAGGGGGAACCAATGAGAGACTCGCTGGAGGTGTTTGGTCGGGCACATGTCACTCTCATTCCCCATCACGAAGAAGAATTCACCAGCGGTTCAGCCTGCCACCCCGGATCGACAATAGGGCGTGAAGCCATCCAGCCGTGTTGCGTCCCACTCACAAAAAAGCGACTTGGGAAATGGAGCTCAGGGGCACTGCACTTCCCAAACCTGCAGAGTTCTAAACGATAACTATCGCCCCAAAATATATTGAGGTCAGGCTACGAAGAGGCGTTGAACGCAAGGCAGAACTGCAGGAAACGGATGTCAACGGCTACATCGGAATGGCCCCGATAGCACATGAAAAGCGCCAGAACGTGGACAATGATGCGGTTGGCCAAAAAGGGCGTATGCGTTTTTTCCTGAATATATTCAGGAAAAAACGCATACGCCCTTTTTGGCCAACCAAGCAACCTGGGAGAGCAAATCAGCACTACAAAGAAATCTCTCGCCCCCCCCCCGGGGCAAAAGGGCCAGGCGAAAAAAGTCTAAAAACCAGAAAGGCAGGACAGCCCACGGAGCCAAGGGAGCCTTGTTAAGCTGATGGGCGGGATGTCAATGGCCAACAGCCAATCTTCACAAGTGTATCCTCTTTCCCAAACCATGGAAAACACAGAACCACAGAGCATAGGGCACTTCCACACATGGGCGTTGACCTTGGGAAAATGAAAAAATCAACCAGACACAGGGACCCCAAAGTTGAGGGCTGCTGTCTTGACAAGAACCTCCACTCCGGTACACGTTTCATATCCCAGGAAAGAGCCAAGTGGACAAAGACGAGTGGACAAGTGGACAAAGACAAGTGGACAAGTGGTGCTACGTAGGTCCAATGGAGTGTCACTCAGCCATGAAATCCACGTCATGAGGCTGGTAGCAGCATCCTGAGTGGATTTAGGTACGATCATCCTCAGTGAAATAAGTCCCACAAAAAAACAAACTTATGATATCACTTATCGAGGGAATGTAAAAATCGCTCCCCATGCACTGAATCCCCAAACAGAACAGAGTCACGCTTTTAGAAAACACACTTATGCCTGCTTCAGGGGAAAGGTGAGGTGGGGTGACGCATAAAACTCGAGTTTGAAATGAGCACAGATACCCTTCCGAAAACCGAATATGGAATGGACACGACCTACTCCTTGCTCAATCAACTGGACTCACCAGACCCTGTTCATCGCACAAGTATCTATCCGACTAGTAAGCATCTTAAAAGCTAAGTCTTGATATCTCTGTGTAAGTGCATCAAGTGTGTGTAAAGCGGCCTAAAACCAGCAGGGAAAATCAGCTCAGACCCATTCTGAGGATACATTTCCAACATAAAGAAGAAACAAGCAGGGCAAAACAGAGAGAAATTCTTCCAAAATGCGTTCAGGGACTGGCATGCAACCAGGATTGACCACATCTACAGCCCCAGCGGCAGAAGACATAAGGCTGGACACTCTTGGGGCTGAGACGATTGGTGAGGTTGGGAAAGCAAATGCAGACCCTTGAAAGGAATCCTGCGTGCTCCCCATTCCATGGCTCCCAACTCTCCAGGTTCAACGCAATCTTCCGACAGCGAAAGCACTCATTGGAAACCCAGCGGATGCTACACCGTGGGATCGGGAAAGCTTTCTGAAACTCACCTCAGTTTTCATCTCCTGGTGCTCGTGTTCTCCATTCAGGCCCCCTTACTAACAATCTCCCCACTTGGAGACTCGGCGCCTTTCCATGCCTCTTTCGTACCGTCTGCAATTTGTCCGCAGGATGAACTGCAAGAGGGGGAACCAATGAGAGAATCGCTGGAGGTGTTTGGTCGGGCACATGTCACTCTCATTTCCCATCACGAAGAAGAATTCACCAGCGGTTCAGCCTGCCACCCCGGATCGACAATAGGGCGTGAAGCCATCCAGCCGTGTTGCGTCCCACTCACAAAAAAGCGACTTGGGAAATGGAGCTCAGGGGCACTGCACTTCCCAAACCTGCAGAGTTCTAAACGATAACTATCGCCCCAAAATATATTGAGGTCAGGCTACGAAGAGGCGCTGAACGCAAGGCAGAACTGCAGGAAACGGATGTCAACGGCTACATCGGAATGGCCCCGATAGCACATGAAAAGCGCCAGAACGTGGACAATGATGCGGTTGGCCAAAAAGGGCGTATGCGTTTCTTCCTGAATATATTCAGGAAAAAACGCATACGCCCTTTTTGGCCAACCAAGCAACCTGGGAGAGCAAATCAGCACTACAAAGAAATCTCTCGCCCCCCCCGGGGCAAAAGGGCCAGGCGAAAAAAGTCTAAAAACCAGAAAGGCAGGACAGGCCACGGAGCCAAGGGAGCCTTGTTAAGCTGATGGGCGGGATGTCAATGGCCAACAGCCAATCTTCACAAGTGTATCCTCTTTCCCAAACCATGTAAAACACAGAACCACAGAGCATAGGGCACTTCCACACATGGGCGTTGACCTTGGGAAAATGAAAAAATCAACCAGACACAGGGACCCCAAAGTTGAGGGCTGCTGTCTTGACAAGAACCTCCACTCCGGTACACGTTTCATATCCCAGGAAAGAGCCAAGTGGACAAAGACGAGTGGACAAGTGGACAAAGACAAGTGGACAAGTGGTGCTACGTAGGTCCAATGGAGTGTCACTCAGCCATGAAATCCACGTCATGAGGCTGGTAGCAGCATCCTGAGTGGATTTAGGTACGATCATCCTCAGTGAAATAAGTCCCACAAAAAAACAAACTTATGATATCACTTATCGAGGGAATGTAAAAATCGCTCCCCATGCACTGAATCCCCAAACAGAACAGAGTCACGCTTTTAGAAAACACACTTATGCCTGCTTCAGGGGAAAGGTGAGGTGGGGTGACGCATAAAACTCGAGTTTGAAATGAGCACAGATACCCTTCCGAAAACCGAATATGGAATGGACACGACCTACTCCTTGCTCAATCAACTGGACTCACCAGACCCTGTTCATCGCACAAGTATCTATCCGACTAGTAAGCATCTTAAAAGCTAAGTCTTGATATCTCTGTGTAAGTGCATCAAGTGTGTGTAAAGCGGCCTAAAACCAGCAGGGAAAATCAGCTCAGACCCATTCTGAGGATACATTTCCAACATAAAGAAGAAACAAGCAGGGCAAAACAGAGAGAAATTCTTCCAAAATGCGTTCAGGGACTGGCATGCAACCAGGATTGACCACATCTACAGCCCCAGCGGCAGAAGACATAAGGCTGGACACTCTTGGGGCTGAGACGATTGGTGAGGTTGGGAAAGCAAATGCAGACCCTTGAAAGGAATCCTGCGTGCTCCCCATTCCATGGCTCCCAACTCTCCAGGTTCAACGCAATCTTCCGACAGCGAAAGCACTCATTGGAAACCCAGCGGATGCTACACCGTGGGATCGGGAAAGCTTTCTGAAACTCACCTCAGTTTTCATCTCCTGGTGCTCGTGTTCTCCATTCAGGCGCCCTTACTAACAATCTCCCCACTTGGAGACTCGGCGCCTTTCCATGCCTCTTTCGTACCGTCTGCAATTTGTCCGCAGGATGAACTGCAAGAGGGGGAACCAATGAGAGAATCGCTGGAGGTGTTTGGTCGGGCACATGTCACTCTCATTTCCCATCACGAAGAAGAATTCACCAGCGGTTCAGCCTGCCACCCCGGATCGACAATAGGGCGTGAAGCCATCCAGCCGTGTTGCGTCCCACTCACAAAAAAGCGACTTGGGAAATGGAGCTCAGGGGCACTGCACTTCCCAAACCTGCAGAGTTCTAAACGATAACTATCGCCCCAAAATATATTGAGGTCAGGCTACGAAGAGGCGTTGAACGCAAGGCAGAACTGCAGGAAACGGATGTCAACGGCTACATCGGAATGGCCCCGATAGCACATGAAAAGCGCCAGAACGTGGACAATGATGCGGTTGGCCAAAAAGGGCGTATGCGTTTTTTCCTGAATATATTCAGGAAAAAACGCATACGCCCTTTTTGGCCAACCAAGCAACCTGGGAGAGCAAATCAGCACTACAAAGAAATCTCTCGCCCCCCCCCCCGGGGCAAAAGGGCCAGGCGAAAAAAGTCTAAAAACCAGAAAGGCAGGACAGCCCACGGAGTCAAGGGAGCCTTGTTAAGCTGATGGGCGGGATGTCAATGGCCAACAGCCAATCTTCACAAGTGTATCCTCTTTCCCAAACCATGGAAAACACAGAACCACAGAGCATAGGGCACTTCCACACATGGGCGTTGACCTTGGGAAAATCAAAAAAATCAACCAGACACAGGGACCCCAAAGTTGAGGGCTGCTGTCTTGACAAGAACCTCCACTCCGGTACACGTTTCATATCCCAGGAAAGAGCCAAGTGGACAAAGACGAGTGGACAAGTGGACAAAGACAATTGGACAAGTGGACAAGTGGTGCTACGTAGGTCCAATGGAGTGTCACTCAGCCATGAAATCCACGTCATGAGGCTGGTAGCAGCATCCTGAGTGGATTTAGGTACGATCATCCTCAGTGAAATAAGTCCCACAAAAAAAGAAACTTATGATATCACTTATCGAGGGAATGTAAAAATCGCTCCCCATGCACTGAATCCCCAAACAGAACAGAGTCACGCTTTTAGAAAACACACTTATGCCTGCTTCAGGGGAAAGGTGAGGTGGGGTGACGCATAAAACTCGAGTTTAAAATGAGCACAGATACCCTTCCGAAAACCGAATATGGAATGGACACGACCTACTCCTTGCTCAATCAACTGGACTCACCAGACCCTGTTCATCGCACAAGAATCTATCCGACTAGTAAGCATCTTAAAAGCTAAGTCTTGATATCTCTGTGTAAGTGCATCAAGTGTGTGTAAAGCGGCCTAAAACCAGCAGGGAAAATCAGCTCAGACCCATTCTGAGGATACATTTCCAACATAAAGAAGAAACAAGCAGGGCAAAACAGAGAGAAATTCTTCCAAAATGCGTTCCGGGACTGGCATGCAACCAGGATTGACCACATCTACAGCCCCAGCGGCAGAAGACATAAGGCTGGACACTCTTGGGGCTGAGACGATTGGTGAGGTTGGGAAAGCAAATGCAGACCCTTGAAAGGAATCCTGCGTGCTCCCCATTCCATGGGTCCCAACTCTCCAGGTTCAACGCAATCTTCCGACAGCGAAAGCACTCATTGGAAACCCAGCGGATGCTACACCGTGGGATCGGGAAAGCTTTCTGAAACTCACCTCAGTTTTCATCTCCTGGTGCTCGTGTTCTCCATTCAGGCCCCCTTACTAACAATCTCCCCACTTGGAGACTCGGCGCCTTTCCATGCCTCTTTCGTACCGTCTGCAATTTGTCCGCAGGATGAACTGCAAGAGGGGGAACCAATGAGAGAATCGCTGGAGGTGTTTGGTCGGGCACATGTCACTCTCATTTCCCATCACGAAGAAGAATTCACCAGCGGTTCAGCCTGCCACCCCGGATCGACAATAGGGCGTGAAGCCATCCAGCCGTGTTGCGTCCCACTCACAAAAAAGCGACTTGGGAAATGGAGCTCAGGGGCACTGCACTTCCCAAACCTGCAGAGTTCTAAACGATAACTATCGCCCCAAAATATATTGAGGTCAGGCTACGAAGAGGCGCTGAACGCAAGGCAGAACTGCAGGAAACGGATGTCAACGGCTACATCGGAATGGCCCCGATAGCACATGAAAAGCGCCAGAACGTGGACAATGATGCGGTTGGCCAAAAAGGGCGTATGCGTTTCTTCCTGAATATATTCAGGAAAAAACGCATACGCCCTTTTTGGCCAACCAAGCAACCTGGGAGAGCAAATCAGCACTACAAAGAAATCTCTCGCCCCCCCCGGGGCAAAAGGGCCAGGCGAAAAAAGTCTAAAAACCAGAAAGGCAGGACAGGCCACGGAGCCAAGGGAGCCTTGTTAAGCTGATGGGCGGGATGTCAATGGCCAACAGCCAATCTTCACAAGTGTATCCTCTTTCCCAAACCATGTAAAACACAGAACCACAGAGCATAGGGCACTTCCACACATGGGCGTTGACCTTGGGAAAATGAAAAAATCAACCAGACACAGGGACCCCAAAGTTGAGGGCTGCTGTCTTGACAAGAACCTCCACTCCGGTACACGTTTCATATCCCAGGAAAGAGCCAAGTGGACAAAGACGAGTGGACAAGTGGACAAAGACAAGTGGACAAGTGGTGCTACGTAGGTCCAATGGAGTGTCACTCAGCCATGAAATCCACGTCATGAGGCTGGTAGCAGCATCCTGAGTGGATTTAGGTACGATCATCCTCAGTGAAATAAGTCCCACAAAAAAACAAACTTATGATATCACTTATCGAGGGAATGTAAAAATCGCTCCCCATGCACTGAATCCCCAAACAGAACAGAGTCACGCTTTTAGAAAACACACTTATGCCTGCTTCAGGGGAAAGGTGAGGTGGGGTGACGCATAAAACTCGAGTTTGAAATGAGCACAGATACCCTTCCGAAAACCGAATATGGAATGGACACGACCTACTCCTTGCTCAATCAACTGGACTCACCAGACCCTGTTCATCGCACAAGAATCTATCCGACTAGTAAGCATCTTAAAAGCTAAGTCTTGATATCTCTGTGTAAGTGCATCAAGTGTGTGTAAAGCGGCCTAAAACCAGCAGGGAAAATCAGCTCAGACCCATTCTGAGGATACATTTCCAACATAAAGAAGAAACAAGCAGGGCAAAACAGAGAGAAATTCTTCCAAAATGCGTTCAGGGACTGGCATGCAACCAGGATTGACCACATCTACAGCCCCAGCGGCAGAAGACATAAGGCTGGACACTCTTGGGGCTGAGACGATTGGTGAGGTTGGGAAAGCAAATGCAGACCCTTGAAAGGAATCCTGCGTGCTCCCCATTCCATGGGTCCCAACTCTCCAGGTTCAACGCAATCTTCCGACAGCGAAAGCACTCATTGGAAACCCAGCGGATGCTACACCGTGGGATCGGGAAAGCTTTCTGAAACTCACCTCAGTTTTCATCTCCTGGTGCTCGTGTTCTCCATTCAGGCCCCCTTACTAACAATCTCCCCACTTGGAGACTCGGCGCCTTTCCATGCCTCTTTCGTACCGTCTGCAATTTGTCCGCAGGATGAACTGCAAGAGGGGGAACCAATGAGAGAATCGCTGGAGGTGTTTGGTCGGGCACATGTCACTCTCATTTCCCATCACGAAGAAGAATTCACCAGCGGTTCAGCCTGCCACCGCGGATCGACAATAGGGCGTGAAGCCATCCAGCTGTGTTGCGTCCCACTCACAAAAAAGCGACTTGGGAAATGGAGCTCAGGGGCACTGCACTTCCCAAACCTGCAGAGTTCTAAACGATAACTATCGCCCCAAAATATATTGAGGTCAGGCTACGAAGAGGCGCTGAACGCAAGGCAGAACTGCAGGAAACGGATGTCAACGGCTACATCGGAATGGCCCCGATAGCACATGAAAAGCGCCAGAACGTGGACAATGATGCGGTTGGCCAAAAAGGGCGTATGCGTTTTTTCCTGAATATATTCAGGAAAAAACGCATACGCCCTTTTTGGCCAACCAAGCAACCTGGGAGAGCAAATCAGCACTACAAAGAAATCTCTCGCCCCCCCCCCCCGGGGCAAAAGGGCCAGGCGAAAAAAGTCTAAAAACCAGAAAGGCAGGACAGCCCACGGAGCCAAGGGAGCCTTGTTAAGCTGATGGGCGGGATGTCAATGGCCAACAGCCAATCTTCACAAGTGTATCCTCTTTCCCAAACCATGTAAAACACAGAACCACAGAGCATAGGGCACTTCCACACATGGGCGTTGACCTTGGGAAAATGAAAAAATCAACCAGACACAGGGACCCCAAAGTTGAGGGCTGCTGTCTTGACAAGAACCTCCACTCCGGTACACGTTTCATATCCCAGGAAAGAGCCAAGTGGACAAAGACGAGTGGACAAGTGGACAAAGACAAGTGGACAAGTGGTGCTACGTAGGTCCAATGGAGTGTCACTCAGCCATGAAATCCACGTCATGAGGCTGGTAGCAGCATCCTGAGTGGATTTAGGTACGATCATCCTCAGTGAAATAAGTCCCACAAAAAAAGAAACTTATGATATCACTTATCGAGGGAATGTAAAAATCGCTCCCCATGCACTGAATCCCCAAACAGAACAGAGTCACGCTTTTAGAAAACACACTTATGCCTCCTTCAGGGGAAAGGTGAGGTGGGGTGACGCATAAAACTCGAGTTTGAAATGAGCACAGATACCCTTCCGAAAACCGAATATGGAATGGACACGACCTACTCCTTGCTCAATCAACTGGACTCACCAGACCCTGTTCATCGCACAAGAATCTATCCGACTAGTAAGCATCTTAAAAGCTAAGTCTTGATATCTCTGTGTAAGTGCATCAAGTGTGTGTAAAGCGGCCTAAAACCAGCAGGGAAAATCAGCTCAGACCCATTCTGAGGATACATTTCCAACATAAAGAAGAAACAAGCAGGGCAAAACAGAGAGAAATTCTTCCAAAATGCGTTCAGGGACTGGCATGCAACCAGGATTGACCACATCTACAGCCCCAGCGGCAGAAGACATAAGGCTGGACACTCTTGGGGCTGAGACGATTGGTGAGGTTGGGAAAGCAAATGCAGACCCTTGAAAGGAATCCTGCGTGCTCCCCATTCCATGGGTCCCAACTCTCCAGGTTCAACGCAATCTTCCGACAGCGAAAGCACTCATTGGAAACCCAGCGGATGCTACACCGTGGGATCGGGAAAGCTTTCTGAAACTCACCTCAGTTTTCATCTCCTGGTGCTCGTGTTCTCCATTCAGGCCCCCTTACTAACAATCTCCCCACTTGGAGACTCGGCGCCTTTCCATGCCTCTTTCGTACCGTCTGCAATTTGTCCGCAGGATGAACTGCAAGAGGGGGAACCAATGAGAGACTCGCTGGAGGTGTTTGGTCGGGCACATGTCACTCTCATTTCCCACCACGAAGAAGAATTCACCAGCGGTTCAGCCTGCCACCCCGGATCGACAATAGGGCGTGAAGCCATCCAGCCGTGTTGCGTCCCACTCACAAAAAAGCGACTTGGGAAATGGAGCTCAGGGGCACTGCACTTCCCAAACCTGCAGAGTTCTAAACGATAACTATCGCCCCAAAATATATTGAGGTCAGGCTACGAAGAGGCGTTGAACGCAAGGCAGAACTGCAGGAAACGGATGTCAACGGCTACATCGGAATGGCCCCGATAGCACATGAAAAGCGCCAGAACGTGGACAATGATGCGGTTGGCCAAAAAGGGCGTATGCGTTTTTTCCTGAATATATTCAGGAAAAAACGCATACGCCCTTTTTGGCCAACCAAGCAACCTGGGATAGCAAATCAGCACTACAAAGAAATCTCTCGCCTCCCCCCACGGGGCAAAAGGGCCAGGCGAAAAAAGTCTAAAAACCAGAAAGGCAGGACAGCCCACGGAGTCAAGGGAGCCTTGTTAAGCTGATGGGCGGGATGTCAATGGCCAACAGCCAATCTTCACAAGTGTATCCTCTTTCCCAAACCATGGAAAACACAGAACCACAGAGCATAGGGCACTTCCACACATGGGCGTTGACCTTGGGAAAATGAAAAAATCAACCAGACACAGGGACCCCAAAGTTGAGGGCTGCTGTCTTGACAAGAACCTCCACTCCGGTACACGTTTCATATCCCAGGAAAGAGCCAAGTGGACAAAGACGAGTGGACAAGTGGACAAAGACAAGTGGACAAGTGGACAAGTGGTGCTACGTAGGTCCAATGGAGTGTCACTCAGCCATGAAATCCACGTCATGAGGCTGGTAGCAGCATCCTGAGTGGATTTAGGTACGATCATCCTCAGTGAAATAAGTCCCACAAAAAAACAAACTTATGATATCACTTATCGAGGGAATGTAAAAATCGCTCCCCATGCACTGAATCCCCAAACAGAACAGAGTCACGCTTTTAGAAAACACACTTATGCCTGCTTCAGGGGAAAGGTGAGGTGGGGTGACGCATAAAACTCGAGTTTGAAATGAGCACAGATACCCTTCCGAAAACCGAATATGGAATGGACACGACCTACTCCTTGCTCAATCAACTGGACTCACCAGACCCTGTTCATCGCACAAGTATCTATCCGACTAGTAAGCATCTTAAAAGCTAAGTCTTGATATCTCTGTGTAAGTGCATCAAGTGTGTGTAAAGCGGCCTAAAACCAGCAGGGAAAATCAGCTCAGACCCATTCTGAGGATACATTTCCAACATAAAGAAGAAACAAGCAGGGCAAAACAGAGAGAAATTCTTCCAAAATGCGTTCAGGGACTGGCATGCAACCAGGATTGACCACATCTACAGCCCCAGCGGCAGAAGACATAAGGCTGGACACTCTTGGGGCTGAGACGATTGGTGAGGTTGGGAAAGCAAATGCAGACCCTTGAAAGGAATCCTGCGTGCTCCCCATTCCATGGGTCCCAACTCTCCAGGTTCAACGCAATCTTCCGACAGCGAAAGCACTCATTGGAAACCCAGCGGATGCTACACCGTGGGATCGGGAAAGCTTTCTGAAACTCACCTCAGTTTTCATCTCCTGGTGCTCGTGTTCTCCATTCAGGCCCCCTTACTAACAATCTCCCCACTTGGAGACTCGGCGCCTTTCCATGCCTCTTTCGTACCGTCTGCAATTTGTCCGCAGGATGAACTGCAAGAGGGGGAACCAATGAGAGACTCGCTGGAGGTGTTTGGTCGGGCACATGTCACTCTCATTTCCCACCACGAAGAAGAATTCACCAGCGGTTCAGCCTGCCACCCCGGATCGACAATAGGGCGTGAAGCCATCCAGCCGTGTTGCGTCCCACTCACAAAAAAGCGACTTGGGAAATGGAGCTCAGGGGCACTGCACTTCCCAAACCTGCAGAGTTCTAAACGATAACTATCGCCCCAAAATATATTGAGGTCAGGCTACGAAGAGGCGTTGAACGCAAGGCAGAACTGCAGGAAACGGATGTCAACGGCTACATCGGAATGGCCCCGATAGCACATGAAAAGCGCCAGAACGTGGACAATGATGCGGTTGGCCAAAAAGGGCGTATGCGTTTTTTCCTGAATATATTCAGGAAAAAACGCATACGCCCTTTTTGGCCAACCAAGCAACCTGGGAGAGCAAATCAGCACTACAAAGAAATCTCTCGCCCCCCCAGGGGCAAAAGGGCCAGGCGAAAAAAGTCTAAAAACCAGAAAGGCAGGACAGGCCACGGAGCCAAGGGAGCCTTGTTAAGCTGATGGGCGGGATGTCAATGGCCAACAGCCAATCTTCACAAGTGTATCCTCTTTCCCAAACCATGTAAAACACAGAACCACAGAGCATAGGGCACTTCCACACATGGGCGTTGACCTTGGGAAAATGAAAAAATCAACCAGACACAGGGACCCCAAAGTTGAGGGCTGCTGTCTTGACAAGAACCTCCACTCCAGTACACGTTTCATATCCCAGGAAAGAGCCAAGTGGACAAAGACGAGTGGACAAGTGGACAAAGACAAGTGGACAAGTGGTGCTACGTAGGTCCAATGGAGTGTCACTCAGCCATGAAATCCACGTCATGAGGCTGGTAGCAGCATCCTGAGTGGATTTAGGTACGATCATCCTCAGTGAAATAAGTCCCACAAAAAAAGAAACTTATGATATCACTTATCGAGGGAATGTAAAAATCGCTCCCCATGCACTGAATCCCCAAACAGAACAGAGTCACGCTTTTAGAAAACACACTTATGCCTGCTTCAGGGGAAAGGTGAGGTGGGGTGACGCATAAAACTCGAGTTTGAAATGAGCACAGATACCCTTCCGAAAACCGAATATGGAATGGACACGACCTACTCCTTGCTCAATCAACTGGACTCACCAGACCCTGTTCATCGCACAAGTATCTATCCGACTAGTAAGCATCTTAAAAGCTAAGTCTTGATATCTCTGTGTAAGTGCATCAAGTGTGTGTAAAGCGGCCTAAAACCAGCAGGGAAAATCAGCTCAGACCCATTCTGAGGATACATTTCCAACATAAAGAAGAAACAAGCAGGGCAAAACAGAGAGAACTTCTTCCAAAATGCGTTCAGGGACTGGCATGCAACCAGGATTGACCACATCTACAGCCCCAGCGGCAGAAGACATAAGGCTGGACACTCTTGGGGCTGAGACGATTGGTGAGGTTGGGAAAGCAAATGCAGACCCTTGAAAGGAATCCTGCGTGCTCCCCATTCCATGGGTCCCAACTCTCCAGGTTCAACGCAATCTTCCGACAGCGAAAGCACTCATTGGAAACCCAGCGGATGCTACACCGTGGGATCGGGAAAGCTTTCTGAAACTCACCTCAGTTTTCATCTCCTGGTGCTCGTGCTCTCCATTCAGGCCCCTTACTAACAATCTCCCCACTTGGAGACTCGGCGCCTTTCCATGCCTCTTTCGTACCGTCTGCAATTTGTCCGCAGGATGAACTGCAAGAGGGGGAACCAATGAGAGACTCGCTGGAGGTGTTTGGTCGGGCACATGTCACTCTCATTCCCCATCACGAAGAAGAATTCACCAGCGGTTCAGCCTGCCACCCCGGATCGACAATAGGGCGTGAAGCCATCCAGCCGTGTTGCGTCCCACTCACAAAAAAGCGACTTGGGAAATGGAGCTCAGGGGCACTGCACTTCCCAAACCTGCAGAGTTCTAAACGATAACTATCGCCCCAAAATATATTGAGGTCAGGCTACGAAGAGGCGTTGAACGCAAGGCAGAACTGCAGGAAACGGATGTCAACGGCTACATCGGAATGGCCCCGATAGCACATGAAAAGCGCCAGAACGTGGACAATGATGCGGTTGGCCAAAAAGGGCGTATGCGTTTTTTCCTGAATATATTCAGGAAAAAACGCATACGCCCTTTTTGGCCAACCAAGCAACCTGGGAGAGCAAATCAGCACTACAAAGAAATCTCTCGCCCCCCCCCGGGGCAAAAGGGCCAGGCGAAAAAAGTCTAAAAACCAGAAAGGCAGGACAGCCCACGGAGTCAAGGGAGCCTTGTTAAGCTGATGGGCGGGATGTCAATGGCCAACAGCCAATCTTCACAAGTGTATCCTCTTTCCCAAACCATGGAAAACACAGAACCACAGAGCATAGGGCACTTCCCCACATGGGCGTTGACCTTGGGAAAATGAAAAAATCAACCAGACACAGGGACCCCAAAGTTGAGGGCTGCTGTCTTGACAAGAACCTCCACTCCGGTACACGTTTCATATCCCAGGAAAGAGCCAAGTGGACAAAGACGAGTGGACAAGTGGACAAAGACAAGTGGACAAGTGGTGCTACGTAGGTCCAATGGAGTGTCACTCAGCCATGAAATCCACGTCATGAGGCTGGTAGCAGCATCCTGAGTGGATTTAGGTACGATCATCCTCAGTGAAATAAGTCCCACAAAAAAAGAAACTTATGATATCACTTATCGAGGGAATGTAAAAATCGCTCCCCATGCACTGAATCCCCAAACAGAACAGAGTCACGCTTTTAGAAAACACACTTATGCCTGCTTCAGGGGAAAGGTGAGGTGGGGTGACGCATAAAACTCGAGTTTGAAATGAGCACAGATACCCTTCCGAAAACCGAATATGGAATGGACACGACCTACTCCTTGCTCAATCAACTGGACTCACCAGACCCTGTTCATCGCACAAGTATCTATCCGACTAGTAAGCATCTTAAAAGCTAAGTCTTGATATCTCTGTGTAAGTGCATCAAGTGTGTGTAAAGCGGCCTAAAACCAGCAGGGAAAATCAGCTCAGACCCATTCTGAGGATACATTTCCAACATAAAGAAGAAACAAGCAGGGCAAAACAGAGAGAAATTCTTCCAAAATGCGTTCAGGGACTGGCATGCAACCAGGATTGACCACATCTACAGCCCCAGCGGCAGAAGACATAAGGCTGGACACTCTTGGGGCTGAGACGATTGGTGAGGTTGGGAAAGCAAATGCAGACCCTTGAAAGGAATCCTGCGTGCTCCCCATTCCATGGCTCCCAACTCTCCAGGTTCAACGCAATCTTCCGACAGCGAAAGCACTCATTGGAAACCCAGCGGATGCTACACCGTGGGATCGGGAAAGCTTTCTGAAACTCACCTCAGTTTTCATCTCCTGGTGCTCGTGTTCTCCATTCAGGCCCCCTTACTAACAATCTCCCCACTTGGAGACTCGGCGCCTTTCCATGCCTCTTTCGTACCGTCTGCAATTTGTCCGCAGGATGAACTGCAAGAGGGGGAACCAATGAGAGACTCGCTGGAGGTGTTTGGTCGGGAACATGTCACTCTCATTTCCCACCACGAAGAAGAATTCACCAGCGGTTCAGCCTGCCACCCCGGATCGACAATAGGGCGTGAAGCCATCCAGCCGTGTTGCGTCCCACTCACAAAAAAGCGACTTGGGAAATGGAGCTCAGGGGCACTGCACTTCCCAAACCTGCAGAGTTCTAAACGATAACTATCGCCCCAAAATATATTGAGGTCAGGCTACGAAGAGGCGTTGAACGCAAGGCAGAACTGCAGGAAACGGATGTCAACGGCTACATCGGAATGGCCCCGATAGCACATGAAAAGCGCCAGAACGTGGACAATGATGCGGTTGGCCAAAAAGGGCGTATGCGTTTTTTCCTGAATATATTCAGGAAAAAACGCATACGCCCTTTTTGGCCAACCAAGCAACCTGGGAGAGCAAATCAGCACTACAAAGAAATCTCTCGCCCCCCCCCCCCCCCCGGGGCAAAAGGGCCAGGCGAAAAAAGTCTAAAAACCAGAAAGGCAGGACAGCCCACGGAGTCAAGGGAGCCTTGTTAAGCTGATGGGCGGGATGTCAATGGCCAACAGCCAATCTTCACAAGTGTATCCTCTTTCCCAAACCATGGAAAACACAGAACCACAGAGCATAGGGCACTTCCACACATGGGCGTTGACCTTGGGAAAATGAAAAAATCAACCAGACACAGGGACCCCAAAGTTGAGGGCTGCTGTCTTGACAAGAACCTCCACTCCGGTACACGTTTCATATCCCAGGAAAGAGCCAAGTGGACAAAGACGAGTGGACAAGTGGACAAAGACAAGTGGACAAGTGGTGCTACGTAGGTCCAATGGAGTGTCACTCAGCCATGAAATCCACGTCATGAGGCTGGTAGCAGCATCCTGAGTGGATTTAGGTACGATCATCCTCAGTGAAATAAGTCCCACAAAAAAAGAAACTTATGATATCACTTATCGAGGGAATGTAAAAATCGCTCCCCATGCACTGAATCCCCAAACAGAACAGAGTCACGCTTTTAGAAAACACACTTATGCCTGCTTCAGGGGAAAGGTGAGGTGGGGTGACGCATAAAACTCGAGTTTGAAATGAGCACAGATACCCTTCCGAAAACCGAATATGGAATGGACACGACCTACTCCTTGCTCAATCAACTGGACTCACCAGACCCTGTTCATCGCACAAGTATCTATCCGACTAGTAAGCATCTTAAAAGCTAAGTCTTGATATCTCTGTGTAAGTGCATCAAGTGTGTGTAAAGCGGCCTAAAACCAGCAGGGAAAATCAGCTCAGACCCATTCTGAGGATACATTTCCAACATAAAGAAGAAACAAGCAGGGCAAAACAGAGAGAAATTCTTCCAAAATGCGTTCAGGGACTGGCATGCAACCAGGATTGACCACATCTACAGCCCCAGCGGCAGAAGACATAAGGCTGGACACTCTTGGGGCTGAGACGATTGGTGAGGTTGGGAAAGCAAATGCAGACCCTTGAAAGGAATCCTGCGTGCTCCCCATTCCATGGGTCCCAACTCTCCAGGTTCAACGCAATCTTCCGACAGCGAAAGCACTCATTGGAAACCCAGCGGATGCTACACCGTGGGATCGGGAAAGCTTTCTGAAACTCACCTCAGTTTTCATCTCCTGGTGCTCGTGTTCTCCATTCAGGCCCCCTTACTAACAATCTCCCCACTTGGAGACTCGGCGCCTTTCCATGCCTCTTTCGTACCGTCTGCAATTTGTCCGCAGGATGAACTGCAAGAGGGGGAACCAATGAGAGACTCGCTGGAGGTGTTTGGTCGGGAACATGTCACTCTCATTTCCCACCACGAAGAAGAATTCACCAGCGGTTCAGCCTGCCACCCCGGATCGACAATAGGGCGTGAAGCCATCCAGCCGTGTTGCGTCCCACTCACAAAAAAGCGACTTGGGAAATGGAGCTCAGGGGCACTGCACTTCCCAAACCTGCAGAGTTCTAAACGATAACTATCGCCCCAAAATATATTGAGGTCAGGCTACGAAGAGGCGTTGAACGCAAGGCAGAACTGCAGGAAACGGATGTCAACGGCTACATCGGAATGGCCCCGATAGCACATGAAAAGCGCCAGAACGTGGACAATGATGCGGTTGGCCAAAAAGGGCGTATGCGTTTTTTCCTGAATATATTCAGGAAAAAACGCATACGCCCTTTTTGGCCAACCAAGCAACCTGGGAGAGCAAATCAGCACTACAAAGAAATCTCTCGCCCCCCCCCCCCGGGGCAAAAGGGCCAGGCGAAAAAAGTCTAAAAACCAGAAAGGCAGGACAGCCCACGGAGTCAAGGGAGCCTTGTTAAGCTGATGGGCGGGATGTCAATGGCCAACAGCCAATCTTCACAAGTGTATCCTCTTTCCCAAACCATGGAAAACACAGAACCACAGAGCATAGGGCACTTCCACACATGGGCGTTGACCTTGGGAAAATGAAAAAATCAACCAGACACAGGGACCCCAAAGTTGAGGGCTGCTGTCTTGACAAGAACCTCCACTCCGGTACACGTTTCATATCCCAGGAAAGAGCCAAGTGGACAAAGACGAGTGGACAAGTGGACAAAGACAAGTGGACAAGTGGACAAGTGGTGCTACGTAGGTCCAATGGAGTGTCACTCAGCCATGAAATCCACGTCATGAGGCTGGTAGCAGCATCCTGAGTGGATTTAGGTACGATCATCCTCAGTGAAATAAGTCCCACAAAAAAAGAAACTTATGATATCACTTATCGAGGGAATGTAAAAATCGCTCCCCATGCACTGAATCCCCAAACAGAACAGAGTCACGCTTTTAGAAAACACACTTATGCCTGCTTCAGGGGAAAGGTGAGGTGGGGTGACGCATAAAACTCGAGTTTGAAATGAGCACAGATACCCTTCCGAAAACCGAATATGGAATGGACACGACCTACTCCTTGCTCAATCAACTGGACTCACCAGACCCTGTTCATCGCACAAGTATCTATCCGACTAGTAAGCATCTTAAAAGCTAAGTCTTGATATCTCTGTGTAAGTGCATCAAGTGTGTGTAAAGCGGCCTAAAACCAGCAGGGAAAATCAGCTCAGACCCATTCTGAGGATACATTTCCAACATAAAGAAGAAACAAGCAGGGCAAAACAGAGAGAAATTCTTCCAAAATGCGTTCAGGGACTGGCATGCAACCAGGATTGACCACATCTACAGCCCCAGCGGCAGAAGACATAAGGCTGGACACTCTTGGGGCTGAGACGATTGGTGAGGTTGGGAAAGCAAATGCAGACCCTTGAAAGGAATCCTGCGTGCTCCCCATTCCATGGCTCCCAACTCTCCAGGTTCAACGCAATCTTCCGACAGCGAAAGCACTCATTGGAAACCCAGCGGATGCTACACCGTGGGATCGGGAAAGCTTTCTGAAACTCACCTCAGTTTTCATCTCCTGGTGCTCGTGTTCTCCATTCAGGCCCCCTTACTAACAATCTCCCCACTTGGAGACTCGGCGCCTTTCCATGCCTCTTTCGTACCGTCTGCAATTTGTCCGCAGGATGAACTGCAAGAGGGGGAACCAATGAGAGACTCGCTGGAGGTGTTTGGTCGGGCACATGTCACTCTCATTTCCCACCACGAAGAAGAATTCACCAGCGGTTCAGCCTGCCACCCCGGATCGACAATAGGGCGTGAAGCCATCCAGCCGTGTTGCGTCCCACTCACAAAAAAGCGACTTGGGAAATGGAGCTCAGGGGCACTGCACTTCCCAAACCTGCAGAGTTCTAAACGATAACTATCGCCCCAAAATATATTGAGGTCAGGCTACGAAGAGGCGTTGAACGCAAGGCAGAACTGCAGGAAACGGATGTCAACGGCTACATCGGAATGGCCCCGATAGCACATGAAAAGCGCCAGAACGTGGACAATGATGCGGTTGGCCAAAAAGGGCGTATGCGTTTTTTCCTGAATATATTCAGGAAAAAACGCATACGCCCTTTTTGGCCAACCAAGCAACCTGGGAGAGCAAATCAGCACTACAAAGAAATCTCTCGCCTCCCCCCCCGGGGCAAAAGGGCCAGGCGAAAAAAGTCTAAAAACCAGAAAGGCAGGACAGCCCACGGAGTCAAGGGAGCCTTGTTAAGCTGATGGGCGGGATGTCAATGGCCAACAGCGAATCTTCACAAGTGTATCCTCTTTCCCAAACCATGGAAAACACAGAACCACAGAGCATAGGGCACTTCCACACATGGGCGTTGACCTTGGGAAAATCAAAAAATCAACCAGACACAGGGACCCCAAAGTTGAGGGCTGCTGTCTTGACAAGAACCTCCACTCCGGTACACGTTTCATATCCCAGGAAAGAGCCAAGTGGACAAAGACGAGTGGACAAGTGGACAAAGACAAGTGGACAAGTGGACAAGTGGTGCTACGTAGGTCCAATGGAGTGTCACTCAGCCATGAAATCCACGTCATGAGGCTGGTAGCAGCATCCTGAGTGGATTTAGGTACGATCATCCTCAGTGAAATAAGTCCCACAAAAAAAGAAACTTATGATATCACTTATCGAGGGAATGTAAAAATCGCTCCCCATGCACTGAATCCCCAAACAGAACAGAGTCACGCTTTTAGAAAACACACTTATGCCTGCTTCAGGGGAAAGGTGAGGTGGGGTGACGCATAAAACTCGAGTTTGAAATGAGCACAGATACCCTTCCGAAAACCGAATATGGAATGGACACGACCTACTCCTTGCTCAATCAACTGGACTCACCAGACCCTGTTCATCGCACAAGAATCTATCCGACTAGTAAGCATCTTAAAAGCTAAGTCTTGATATCTCTGTGTAAGTGCATCAAGTGTGTGTAAAGCGGCCTAAAACCAGCAGGGAAAATCAGCTCAGACCCATTCTGAGGATACATTTCCAACATAAAGAAGAAACAAGCAGGGCAAAACAGAGAGAAATTCTTCCAAAATGCGTTCCGGGACTGGCATGCAACCAGGATTGACCACATCTACAGCCCCAGCGGCAGAAGACATAAGGCTGGACACTCTTGGGGCTGAGACGATTGGTGAGGTTGGGAAAGCAAATGCAGACCCTTGAAAGGAATCCTGCGTGCTCCCCATTCCATGGGTCCCAACTCTCCAGGTTCAACGCAATCTTCCGACAGCGAAAGCACTCATTGGAAACCCAGCGGATGCTACACCGTGGGATCGGGAAAGCTTTCTGAAACTCACCTCAGTTTTCATCTCCTGGTGCTCGTGTTCTCCATTCAGGCCCCCTTACTAACAATCTCCCCACTTGGAGACTCGGCGCCTTTCCATGCCTCTTTCGTACCGTCTGCAATTTGTCCGCAGGATGAACTGCAAGAGGGGGAACCAATGAGAGAATCGCTGGAGGTGTTTGGTCGGGCACATGTCACTCTCATTTCCCATCACGAAGAAGAATTCACCAGCGGTTCAGCCTGCCACCCCGGATCGACAATAGGGCGTGAAGCCATCCAGCCGTGTTGCGTCCCACTCACAAAAAAGCGACTTGGGAAATGGAGCTCAGGGGCACTGCACTTCCCAAACCTGCAGAGTTCTAAACGATAACTATCGCCCCAAAATATATTGAGGTCAGGCTACGAAGAGGCGCTGAACGCAAGGCAGAACTGCAGGAAACGGATGTCAACGGCTACATCGGAATGGCCCCGATAGCACATGAAAAGCGCCAGAACGTGGACAATGATGCGGTTGGCCAAAAAGGGCGTATGCGTTTCTTCCTGAATATATTCAGGAAAAAACGCATACGCCCTTTTTGGCCAACCAAGCAACCTGGGAGAGCAAATCAGCACTACAAAGAAATCTCTCGCCCCCCCCGGGGCAAAAGGGCCAGGCGAAAAAAGTCTAAAAACCAGAAAGGCAGGACAGGCCACGGAGCCAAGGGAGCCTTGTTAAGCTGATGGGCGGGATGTCAATGGCCAACAGCCAATCTTCACAAGTGTATCCTCTTTCCCAAACCATGTAAAACACAGAACCACAGAGCATAGGGCACTTCCACACATGGGCGTTGACCTTGGGAAAATGAAAAAATCAACCAGACACAGGGACCCCAAAGTTGAGGGCTGCTGTCTTGACAAGAACCTCCACTCCGGTACACGTTTCATATCCCAGGAAAGAGCCAAGTGGACAAAGACGAGTGGACAAGTGGACAAAGACAAGTGGACAAGTGGTGCTACGTAGGTCCAATGGAGTGTCACTCAGCCATGAAATCCACGTCATGAGGCTGGTAGCAGCATCCTGAGTGGATTTAGGTACGATCATCCTCAGTGAAATAAGTCCCACAAAAAAAGAAACTTATGATATCACTTATCGAGGGAATGTAAAAATCGCTCCCCATGCACTGAATCCCCAAACAGAACAGAGTCACGCTTTTAGAAAACACACTTATGCCTGCTTCAGGGGAAAGGTGAGGTGGGGTGACGCATAAAACTCGAGTTTGAAATGAGCACAGATACCCTTCCGAAAACCGAATATGGAATGGACACGACCTACTCCTTGCTCAATCAACTGGACTCACCAGACCCTGTTCATCGCACAAGTATCTATCCGACTAGTAAGCATCTTAAAAGCTAAGTCTTGATATCTCTGTGTAAGTGCATCAAGTGTGTGTAAAGCGGCCTAAAACCAGCAGGGAAAATCAGCTCAGACCCATTCTGAGGATACATTTCCAACATAAAGAAGAAACAAGCAGGGCAAAACAGAGAGAAATTCTTCCAAAATGCGTTCCGGGACTGGCATGCAACCAGGATTGACCACATCTACAGCCCCAGCGGCAGAAGACATAAGGCTGGACACTCTTGGGGCTGAGACGATTGGTGAGGTTGGGAAAGCAAATGCAGACCCTTGAAAGGAATCCTGCGTGCTCCCCATTCCATGGGTCCCAACTCTCCAGGTTCAACGCAATCTTCCGACAGCGAAAGCACTCATTGGAAACCCAGCGGATGCTACACCGTGGGATCGGGAAAGCTTTCTGAAACTCACCTCAGTTTTCATCTCCTGGTGCTCGTGTTCTCCATTCAGGCCCCCTTACTAACAATCTCCCCACTTGGAGACTCGGCGCCTTTCCATGCCTCTTTCGTACCGTCTGCAATTTGTCCGCAGGATGAACTGCAAGAGGGGGAACCAATGAGAGAATCGCTGGAGGTGTTTGGTCGGGCACATGTCACTCTCATTTCCCATCACGAAGAAGAATTCACCAGCGGTTCAGCCTGCCACCCCGGATCGACAATAGGGCGTGAAGCCATCCAGCCGTGTTGCGTCCCACTCACAAAAAAGCGACTTGGGAAATGGAGCTCAGGGGCACTGCACTTCCCAAACCTGCAGAGTTCTAAACGATAACTATCGCCCCAAAATATATTGAGGTCAGGCTACGAAGAGGCGCTGAACGCAAGGCAGAACTGCAGGAAACGGATGTCAACGGCTACATCGGAATGGCCCCGATAGCACATGAAAAGCGCCAGAACGTGGACAATGATGCGGTTGGCCAAAAAGGGCGTATGCGTTTTTTCCTGAATATATTCAGGAAAAAACGCATACGCCCTTTTTGGCCAACCAAGCAACCTGGGAGAGCAAATCAGCACTACAAAGAAATCTCTCGCCCCCCCCCAGGGGGCAAAAGGGCCAGGCGAAAAAAGTCTAAAAACCAGAAAGGCAGGACAGGCCACGGAGCCAAGGGAGCCTTGTTAAGCTGATGGGCGGGATGTCAATGGCCAACAGCCAATCTTCACAAGTGTATCCTCTTTCCCAAACCATGGAAAACACAGAACCACAGAGCATAGGGCACTTCCACACATGGGCGTTGACCTTGGGAAAATGAAAAAATCAACCAGACACAGGGACCCCAAAGTTGAGGGCTGCTGTCTTGACAAGAACCTCCACTCCGGTACACGTTTCATATCCCAGGAAAGAGCCAAGTGGACAAAGACGAGTGGACAAGTGGACAAAGACAAGTGGACAAGTGGTGCTACGTAGGTCCAATGGAGTGTCACTCAGCCATGAAATCCACGTCATGAGGCTGGTAGCAGCATCCTGAGTGGATTTAGGTACGATCATCCTCAGTGAAATAAGTCCCACAAAAAAAGAAACTTATGATATCACTTATCGAGGGAATGTAAAAATCGCTCCCCATGCACTGAATCCCCAAACAGAACAGAGTCACGCTTTTAGAAAACACACTTATGCCTGCTTCAGGGGAAAGGTGAGGTGGGGTGACGCATAAAACTCGAGTTTGAAATGAGCACAGATACCCTTCCGAAAACCGAATATGGAATGGACACGACCTACTCCTTGCTCAATCAACTGGACTCACCAGACCCTGTTCATCGCACAAGTATCTATCCGACTAGTAAGCATCTTAAAAGCTAAGTCTTGATATCTCTGTGTAAGTGCATCAAGTGTGTGTAAAGCGGCCTAAAACCAGCAGGGAAAATCAGCTCAGACCCATTCTGAGGATACATTTCCAACACAAAGAAGAAACAAGCAGGGCAAAACAGAGAGAAATTCTTCCAAAATGCGTTCAGGGACTGGCATGCAACCAGGATTGACCACATGTACAGCCCCAGCGGCAGAAGACATAAGGCTGGACACTCTTGGGGCTGAGACGATTGGTGAGGTTGGGAAAGCAAATGCAGACCCTTGAAAGGAATCCTGCGTGCTCCCCATTCCATGGGTCCCAACTCTCCAGGTTCAACGCAATCTTCCGACAGCGAAAGCACTCATTGGAAACCCAGCGGATGCTACACCGTGGGATCGGGAAAGCTTTCTGAAACTCACCTCAGTTTTCATCTCCTGGTGCTCGTGTTCTCCATTCAGGCCCCCTTACTAACAATCTCCCCACTTGGAGACTCGGCGCCTTTCCATGCCTCTTTCGTACCGTCTGCAATTTGTCCGCAGGATGAACTGCAAGAGGGGGAACCAATGAGAGACTCGCTGGAGGTGTTTGGTCGGGCACATGTCACTCTCATTTCCCACCACGAAGAAGAATTCACCAGCGGTTCAGCCTGCCACCCCGGATCGACAATAGGGCGTGAAGCCATCCAGCCGTGTTGCGTCCCACTCACAAAAAAGCGACTTGGGAAATGGAGCTCAGGGGCACTGCACTTCCCAAACCTGCAGAGTTCTAAACGATAACTATCGCCCCAAAATATATTGAGGTCAGGCTACGAAGAGGCGTTGAACGCAAGGCAGAACTGCAGGAAACGGATGTCAACGGCTACATCGGAATGGCCCCGATAGCACATGAAAAGCGCCAGAACGTGGACAATGATGCGGTTGGCCAAAAAGGGCGTATGCGTTTTTTCCTGAATATATTCAGGAAAAAACGCATACGCCCTTTTTGGCCAACCAAGCAACCTGGGATAGCAAATCAGCACTACAAAGAAATCTCTCGCCCCCCCCCGGGGGGCAAAAGGGCCAGGCGAAAAAAGTCTAAAAACCAGAAAGGCAGGACAGCCCACGGAGTCAAGGGAGCCTTGTTAAGCTGATGGGCGGGATGTCAATGGCCAACAGCCAATCTTCACAAGTGTATCCTCTTTCCCAAACCATGGAAAACACAGAACCACAGAGCATAGGGCACTTCCACACATGGGCGTTGACCTTGGGAAAATGAAAAAATCAACCAGACACAGGGACCCCAAAGTTGAGGGCTGCTGTCTTGACAAGAACCTCCACTCCGGTACACGTTTCATATCCCAGGAAAGAGCCAAGTGGACAAAGACGAGTGGACAAGTGGACAAAGACAAGTGGACAAGTGGACAAGTGGTGCTACGTAGGTCCAATGGAGTGTCACTCAGCCATGAAATCCACGTCATGAGGCTGGTAGCAGCATCCTGAGTGGATTTAGGTACGATCATCCTCAGTGAAATAAGTCCCACAAAAAAACAAACTTATGATATCACTTATCGAGGGAATGTAAAAATCGCTCCCCATGCACTGAATCCCCAAACAGAACAGAGTCACGCTTTTAGAAAACACACTTATGCCTGCTTCAGGGGAAAGGTGAGGTGGGGTGACGCATAAAACTCGAGTTTGAAATGAGCACAGATACCCTTCCGAAAACCGAATATGGAATGGACACGACCTACTCCTTGCTCAATCAACTGGACTCACCAGACCCTGTTCATCGCACAAGTATCTATCCGACTAGTAAGCATCTTAAAAGCTAAGTCTTGATATCTCTGTGTAAGTGCATCAAGGGTGTGTAAAGCGGCCTAAAACCAGCAGGGAAAATCAGCTCAGACCCATTCTGAGGATACATTTCCAACACAAAGAAGAAACAAGCAGGGCAAAACAGAGAGAAATTCTTCCAAAATGCGTTCAGGGACTGGCATGCAACCAGGATTGACCACATCTACAGCCCCAGCGGCAGAAGACATAAGGCTGGACACTCTTGGGGCTGAGACGATTGGTGAGGTTGGGAAAGCAAATGCAGACCCTTGAAAGGAATCCTGCGTGCTCCCCATTCCATGGGTCCCAACTCTCCAGGTTCAACGCAATCTTCCGACAGCGAAAGCACTCATTGGAAACCCAGCGGATGCTACACCGTGGGATCGGGAAAGCTTTCTGAAACTCACCTCAGTTTTCATCTCCTGGTGCTCGTGTTCTCCATTCAGGCCCCCTTACTAACAATCTCCCCACTTGGAGACTCGGCGCCTTTCCATGCCTCTTTCGTACCGTCTGCAATTTGTCCGCAGGATGAACTGCAAGAGGGGGAACCAATGAGAGAATCGCTGGAGGTGTTTGGTCGGGCACATGTCACTCTCATTTCCCATCACGAAGAAGAATTCACCAGCGGTTCAGCCTGCCACCCCGGATCGACAATAGGGCGTGAAGCCATCCAGCCGTGTTGCGTCCCACTCACAAAAAAGCGACTTGGGAAATGGAGCTCAGGGGCACTGCACTTCCCAAACCTGCAGAGTTCTAAACGATAACTATCGCCCCAAAATATATTGAGGTCAGGCTACGAAGAGGCGCTGAACGCAAGGCAGAACTGCAGGAAACGGATGTCAACGGCTACATCGGAATGGCCCCGATAGCACATGAAAAGCGCCAGAACGTGGACAATGATGCGGTTGGCCAAAAAGGGCGTATGCGTTTTTTCCTGAATATATTCAGGAAAAAACGCATACGCCCTTTTTGGCCAACCAAGCAACCTGGGAGAGCAAATCAGCACTACAAAGAAATCTCTCGCCCCCCCCCCGGGGCAAAAGGGCCAGGCGAAAAAAGTCTAAAAACCAGAAAGGCAGGACAGGCCACGGAGCCAAGGGAGCCTTGTTAAGCTGATGGGCGGGATGTCAATGGCCAACAGCCAATCTTCACAAGTGTATCCTCTTTCCCAAACCATGGAAAACACAGAACCACAGAGCATAGGGCACTTCCACACATGGGCGTTGACCTTGGGAAAATGAAAAAATCAACCAGACACAGGGACCCCAAAGTTGAGGGCTGCTGTCTTGACAAGAACCTCCACTCCGGTACACGTTTCATATCCCAGGAAAGAGCCAAGTGGACAAAGACGAGTGGACAAGTGGACAAAGACAAGTGGACAAGTGGACAAGTGGTGCTACGTAGGTCCAATGGAGTGTCACTCAGCCATGAAATCCACGTCATGAGGCTGGTAGCAGCATCCTGAGTGGATTTAGGTACGATCATCCTCAGTGAAATAAGTCCCACAAAAAAACAAACTTATGATATCACTTATCGAGGGAATGTAAAAATCGCTCCCCATGCACTGAATCCCCAAACAGAACAGAGTCACGCTTTTAGAAAACACACTTATGCCTGCTTCAGGGGAAAGGTGAGGTGGGGTGACGCATAAAACTCGAGTTTGAAATGAGCACAGATACCCTTCCGAAAACCGAATATGGAATGGACACGACCTACTCCTTGCTCAATCAACTGGACTCACCAGACCCTGTTCATCGCACAAGTATCTATCCGACTAGTAAGCATCTTAAAAGCTAAGTCTTGATATCTCTGTGTAAGTGCATCAAGGGTGTGTAAAGCGGCCTAAAACCAGCAGGGAAAATCAGCTCAGACCCATTCTGAGGATACATTTCCAACATAAAGAAGAAACAAGCAGGGCAAAACAGAGAGAAATTCTTCCAAAATGCGTTCAGGGACTGGCATGCAACCAGGATTGACCACATCTACAGCCCCAGCGGCAGAAGACATAAGGCTGGACACTCTTGGGGCTGAGACGATTGGTGAGGTTGGGAAAGCAAATGCAGACCCTTGAAAGGAATCCTGCGTGCTCCCCATTCCATGGGTCCCAACTCTCCAGGTTCAACGCAATCTTCCGACAGCGAAAGCACTCATTGGAAACCCAGCGGATGCTACACCGTGGGATCGGGAAAGCTTTCTGAAACTCACCTCAGTTTTCATCTCCTGGTGCTCGTGTTCTCCATTCAGGCCCCCTTACTAACAATCTCCCCACTTGGAGACTCGGCGCCTTTCCATGCCTCTTTCGTACCGTCTGCAATTTGTCCGCAGGATGAACTGCAAGAGGGGGAACCAATGAGAGAATCGCTGGAGGTGTTTGGTCGGGCACATGTCACTCTCATTTCCCATCACGAAGAAGAATTCACCAGCGGTTCAGCCTGCCACCCCGGATCGACAATAGGGCGTGAAGCCATCCAGCCGTGTTGCGTCCCACTCACAAAAAAGCGACTTGGGAAATGGAGCTCAGGGGCACTGCACTTCCCAAACCTGCAGAGTTCTAAACGATAACTATCGCCCCAAAATATATTGAGGTCAGGCTACGAAGAGGCGCTGAACGCAAGGCAGAACTGCAGGAAACGGATGTCAACGGCTACATCGGAATGGCCCCGATAGCACATGAAAAGCGCCAGAACGTGGACAATGATGCGGTTGGCCAAAAAGGGCGTATGCGTTTTTTCCTGAATATATTCAGGAAAAAACGCATACGCCCTTTTTGGCCAACCAAGCAACCTGGGAGAGCAAATCAGCACTACAAAGAAATCTCTCGCCCCCCCCGGGGCAAAAGGGCCAGGCGAAAAAAGTCTAAAAACCAGAAAGGCAGGACAGGCCACGGAGCCAAGGGAGCCTTGCTAAGCTGATGGGCGGGATGTCAATGGCCAACAGCCAATCTTCACAAGTGTATCCTCTTTCCCAAACCATGGAAAACACAGAACCACAGAGCATAGGGCACTTCCACACATGGGCGTTGACCTTGGGAAAATGAAAAAATCAACCAGACACAGGGACCCCAAAGTTGAGGGCTGCTGTCTTGACAAGAACCTCCACTCCGGTACACGTTTCATATCCCAGGAAAGAGCCAAGTGGACAAAGACGAGTGGACAAGTGGACAAAGACAAGTGGACAAGTGGTGCTACGTAGGTCCAATGGAGTGTCACTCAGCCATGAAATCCACGTCATGAGGCTGGTAGCAGCATCCTGAGTGGATTTAGGTACGATCATCCTCAGTGAAATAAGTCCCACAAAAAAACAAACTTATGATATCACTTATCGAGGGAATGTAAAAATCGCTCCCCATGCACTGAATCCCCAAACAGAACAGAGTCACGCTTTTAGAAAACACACTTATGCCTGCTTCAGGGGAAAGGTGAGGTGGGGTGACGCATAAAACTCGAGTTTCAAATGAGCACAGATACCCTTCCGAAAACCGAATATGGAATGGACACGACCTACTCCTTGCTCAATCAACTGGACTCACCAGACCCTGTTCATCGCACAAGTATCTATCCGACTAGTAAGCATCTTAAAAGCTAAGTCTTGATATCTCTGTGTAAGTGCATCAAGTGTGTGTAAAGCGGCCTAAAACCAGCAGGGAAAATCAGCTCAGACCCATTCTGAGGATACATTTCCAACATAAAGAAGAAACAAGCAGGGCAAAACAGAGAGAAATTATTCCAAAATGCGTTCAGGGACTGGCATGCAACCAGGATTGACCACATCTACAGCCCCAGCGGCAGAAGACATAAGGCTGGACACTCTTGGGGCTGAGACGATTGGTGAGGTTGGGAAAGCAAATGCAGACCCTTGAAAGGAATCCTGCGTGCTCCCCATTCCATGGGTCCCAACTCTCCAGGTTCAACGCAATCTTCCGACAGCGAAAGCACTCATTGGAAACCCAGCGGATGCTACACCGTGGGATCGGGAAAGCTTTCTGAAACTCACCTCAGTTTTCATCTCCTGGTGCTCGTGTTCTCCATTCAGGCCCCCTTACTAACAATCTCCCCACTTGGAGACTCGGCGCCTTTCCATGCCTCTTTCGTACCGTCTGCAATTTGTCCGCAGGATGAACTGCAAGAGGGGGAACCAATGAGAGAATCGCTGGAGGTGTTTGGTCGGGCACATGTCACTCTCATTTCCCATCACGAAGAAGAATTCACCAGCGGTTCAGCCTGCCACCCCGGATCGACAATAGGGCGTGAAGCCATCCAGCCGTGTTGCGTCCCACTCACAAAAAAGCGACTTGGGAAATGGAGCTCAGGGGCACTGCACTTCCCAAACCTGCAGAGTTCTAAACGATAACTATCGCCCCAAAATATATTGAGGTCAGGCTACGAAGAGGCGCTGAACGCAAGGCAGAACTGCAGGAAACGGATGTCAACGGCTACATCGGAATGGCCCCGATAGCACATGAAAAGCGCCAGAACGTGGACAATGATGCGGTTGGCCAAAAAGGGCGTATGCGTTTTTTCCTGAATATATTCAGGAAAAAACGCATACGCCCTTTTTGGCCAACCAAACAACCTGGGAGAGCAAATCAGCACTACAAAGAAATCTCTCGCCCCCCCCCGGGGCAAAAGGGCCAGGCGAAAAAAGTCTAAAAACCAGAAAGGCAGGACAGGCCACGGAGCCAAGGGAGCCTTGTTAAGCTGATGGGCGGGATGTCAATGGCCAACAGCCAATCTTCACAAGTGTATCCTCTTTCCCAAACGATGGAAAACACAGAACCACAGAGCATAGGGCACTTCCACACATGGGCGTTGACCTTGGGAAAATGAAAAAAATCAACCAGACACAGGGACCCCAAAGTTGAGGGCTGCTGTCTTGACAAGAACCTCCACTCCGGTACACGTTTCATATCCCAGGAAAGAGCCAAGTGGACAAAGACGAGTGGACAAGTGGACAAAGACAAGTGGACAAGTGGTGCTACGTAGGTCCAATGGAGTGTCACTCAGCCATGAAATCCACGTCATGAGGCTGGTAGCAGCATCCTGAGTGGATTTAGGTACGATCATCCTCAGTGAAATAAGTCCCACAAAAAAACAAACTTATGATATCACTTATCGAGGGAATGTAAAAATCGCTCCCCATGCACTGAATCCCCAAACAGAACAGAGTCACGCTTTTAGAAAACACACTTATGCCTGCTTCAGGGGAAAGGTGAGGTGGGGTGACGCATAAAACTCGAGTTTCAAATGAGCACAGATACCCTTCCGAAAACCGAATATGGAATGGACACGACCTACTCCTTGCTCAATCAACTGGACTCACCAGACCCTGTTCATCGCACAAGTATCTATCCGACTAGTAAGCATCTTAAAAGCTAAGTCTTGATATCTCTGTGTAAGTGCATCAAGTGTGTGTAAAGCGGCCTAAAACCAGCAGGGAAAATCAGCTCAGACCCATTCTGAGGATACATTTCCAACATAAAGAAGAAACAAGCAGGGCAAAACAGAGAGAAATTATTCCAAAATGCGTTCAGGGACTGGCATGCAACCAGGATTGACCACATCTACAGCCCCAGCGGCAGAAGACATAAGGCTGGACACTCTTGGGGCTGAGACGATTGGTGAGGTTGGGAAAGCAAATGCAGACCCTTGAAAGGAATCCTGCGTGCTCCCCATTCCATGGGTCCCAACTCTCCAGGTTCAACGCAATCTTCCGACAGCGAAAGCACTCATTGGAAACCCAGCGGATGCTACACCGTGGGATCGGGAAAGCTTTCTGAAACTCACCTCAGTTTTCATCTCCTGGTGCTCGTGTTCTCCATTCAGGCCCCCTTACTAACAATCTCCCCACTTGGAGACTCGGCGCCTTTCCATGCCTCTTTCGTACCGTCTGCAATTTGTCCGCAGGACGAACTGCAAGAGGGGGAACCAATGAGAGACTCGCTGGAGGTGTTTGGTCGGGCACATGTCACTCTCATTTCCGACCACGAAGAAGAATTCACCAGCGGTTCAGCCTGCCACCGCGGATCGACAATAGGGCGTGAAGCCATCCAGCCGTGTTGCGTCCCACTCACAAAAAAGCGACTTGGGAAATGGAGCTCAGGGGCACTGCACTTCCCAAACCTGCAGAGTTCTAAACGATAACTATCGCCCCAAAATATATTGAGGTCAGGCTACGAAGAGGCGTTGAACGCAAGGCAGAACTGCAGGAAACGGATGTCAACGGCTACATCGGAATGGCCCCGATAGCACATGAAAAGCGCCAGAACGTGGACAATGATGCGGTTGGCCAAAAAGGGCGTATGCGTTTTTTCCTGAATATATTCAGGAAAAAACGCATACGCCCTTTTTGGCCAACCAAGCAACCTGGGAGAGCAAATCAGCACTACAAAGAAATCTCTCGCCCCCCCCCCCGGGGCAAAAGGGCCAGGCGAAAAAAGTCTAAAAACCAGAAAGGCAGGACAGGCCACGGAGCCAAGGGAGCCTTGTTAAGCTGATGGGCGGGATGTCAATGGCCAACAGCCAATCTTCACAAGTGTATCCTCTTTCCCAAACCATGTAAAACACAGAACCACAGAGCATAGGGCACTTCCACACATGGGCGTTGACCTTGGGAAAATGAAAAAATCAACCAGACACAGGGACCCCAAAGTTGAGGGCTGCTGTCTTGACAAGAACCTCCACTCCGGTACACGTTTCATATCCCAGGAAAGAGCCAAGTGGACAAAGACGAGTGGACAAGTGGACAAAGACAAGTGGACAAGTGGTGCTACGTAGGTCCAATGGAGTGTCACTCAGCCATGAAATCCACGTCATGAGGCTGGTAGCAGCATCCTGAGTGGATTTAGGTACGATCATCCTCAGTGAAATAAGTCCCACAAAAAAAGAAACTTATGATATCACTTATCGAGGGAATGTAAAAATCGCTCCCCATGCACTGAATCCCCAAACAGAACAGAGTCACGCTTTTAGAAAACACACTTATGCCTGCTTCAGGGGAAAGGTGAGGTGGGGTGACGCATAAAACTCGAGTTTGAAATGAGCACAGATACCCTTCCGAAAACCGAATATGGAATGGACACGACCTACTCCTTGCTCAATCAACTGGACTCACCAGACCCTGTTCATCGCACAAGTATCTATCCGACTAGTAAGCATCTTCAAAGCTAAGTCTTGATATCTCTGTGTAAGTGCATCAAGTGTGTGTAAAGCGGCCTAAAACCAGCAGGGAAAATCAGCTCAGACCCATTCTGAGGATACATTTCCAACATAAAGAAGAAACAAGCAGGGCAAAACAGAGAGAAATTCTTCAAAAATGCGTTCAGGGACTGGCATGCAACCAGGATTGACCACATCTACAGCCCCAGCGGCAGAAGACATAAGGCTGGACACTCTTGGGGCTGAGACGATTGTTGAGGTTGGGAAAGCAAATGCAGACCCTTGAAAGGAATCCTGCGTGCTCCCCATTCCATGGGTCCCAACTCTCCAGGTTCAACGCAATCTTCCGACAGCGAAAGCACTCATTGGAAACCCAGCGGATGCTACACCGTGGGATCGGGAAAGCTTTCTGAAACTCACCTCAGTTTTCATCTCCTGGTGCTCGTGTTCTCCATTCAGGCCCCCTTACTAACAATCTCCCCACTTGGAGACTCGGCGCCTTTCCATGCCTCTTTCGTACCGTCTTCAATTTGTCCGCAGGATGAACTGCAAGAGGGGGAACCAATGAGAGAATCGCTGGAGGTGTTTGGTCGGGCACATGTCACTCTCATTTCCCATCACGAAGAAGAATTCACCAGCGGTTCAGCCTGCCACCCCGGATCGACAATAGGGCGTGAAGCCATCCAGCCGTGTTGCGTCCCACTCACAAAAAAGCGACTTGGGAAATGGAGCTCAGGGGCACTGCACTTCCCAAACCTGCAGAGTTCTAAACGATAACTATCGCCCCAAAATATATTGAGGTCAGGCTACGAAGAGGCGCTGAACGCAAGGCAGAACTGCAGGAAACGGATGTCAACGGCTACATCGGAATGGCCCCGATAGCACATGAAAAGCGCCAGAACGTGGACAATGATGCGGTTGGCCAAAAAGGGCGTATGCGTTTTTTCCTGAATATATTCAGGAAAAAACGCATACGCCCTTTTTGGCCAACCAAGCAACCTGGGAGAGCAAATCAGCACTACAAAGAAATCTCTCGCCCCCCCCGGGGCAAAAGGGCCAGGCGAAAAAAGTCTAAAAACCAGAAAGGCAGGACAGGCCACGGAGCCAAGGGAGCCTTGTTAAGCTGATGGGCGGGATGTCAATGGCCAACAGCCAATCTTCACAAGTGTATCCTCTTTCCCAAACCATGTAAAACACAGAACCACAGAGCATAGGGCACTTCCACACATGGGCGTTGACCTTGGGAAAATGAAAAAATCAACCAGACACAGGGACCCCAAAGTTGAGGGCTGCTGTCTTGACAAGAACCTCCACTCCGGTACACGTTTCATATCCCAGGAAAGAGCCAAGTGGACAAAGACGAGTGGACAAGTGGACAAAGACAAGTGGACAAGTGGTGCTACGTAGGTCCAATGGAGTGTCACTCAGCCATGAAATCCACGTCATGAGGCTGGTAGCAGCATCCTGAGTGGATTTAGGTACGATCATCCTCAGTGAAATAAGTCCCACAAAAAAACAAACTTATGATATCACTTATCGAGGGAATGTAAAAATCGCTCCCCATGCACTGAATCCCCAAACAGAACAGAGTCACGCTTTTAGAAAACACACTTATGCCTGCTTCAGGGGAAAGGTGAGGTGGGGTGACGCATAAAACTCGAGTTTGAAATGAGCACAGATACCCTTCCGAAAACCGAATATGGAATGGACACGACCTACTCCTTGCTCAATCAACTGGACTCACCAGACCCTGTTCATCGCACAAGTATCTATCCGACTAGTAAGCATCTTAAAAGCTAAGTCTTGATATCTCTGTGTAAGTGCATCAAGTGTGTGTAAAGCGGCCTAAAACCAGCAGGGAAAATCAGCTCAGACCCATTCTGAGGATACATTTCCAACATAAAGAAGAAACAAGCAGGGCAAAACAGAGAGAAATTCTTCCAAAATGCGTTCAGGGACTGGCATGCAACCAGGATTGACCACATCTACAGCCCCAGCGGCAGAAGACATAAGGCTGGACACTCTTGGGGCTGAGACGATTGGTGAGGTTGGGAAAGCAAATGCAGACCCTTGAAAGGAATCCTGCGTGCTCCCCATTCCATGGGTCCCAACTCTCCAGGTTCAACGCAATCTTCCGACAGCGAAAGCACTCATTGGAAACCCAGCGGATGCTACACCGTGGGATCGGGAAAGCTTTCTGAAACTCACCTCAGTTTTCATCTCCTGGTGCTCGTGTTCTCCATTCAGGCCCCCTTACTAACAATCTCCCCACTTGGAGACTCGGCGCCTTTCCATGCCTCTTTCGTACCGTCTGCAATTTGTCCGCAGGATGAACTGCAAGAGGGGGAACCAATGAGAGAATCGCTGGAGGTGTTTGGTCGGGCACATGTCACTCTCATTTCCCATCACGAAGAAGAATTCACCAGCGGTTCAGCCTGCCACCCCGGATCGACAATAGGGCGTGAAGCCATCCAGCCGTGTTGCGTCCCACTCACAAAAAAGCGACTTGGGAAATGGAGCTCAGGGGCACTGCACTTCCCAAACCTGCAGAGTTCTAAACGATAACTATCGCCCTAAAATATATTGAGGTCAGGCTACGAAGAGGCGCTGAACGCAAGGCAGAACTGCAGGAAACAGATGTCAACGGCTACATCGGAATGGCCCCGATAGCACATGAAAAGCGCCAGAACGTGGACAATGATGCGGTTGGCCAAAAAGGGCGTATGCGTTTTTTCCTGAATATATTCAGGAAAAAACGCATACGCCCTTTTTGGCCAACCAAGCAACCTGGGAGAGCAAATCAGCACTACAAAGAAATCTCTCGCCCCCCCCCCGGGGGCAAAAGGGCCAGGCGAAAAAAGTCTAAAAACCAGAAAGGCAGGACAGCCCACGGAGTCAAGGGAGCCTTGTTAAGCTGATGGGCGGGATGTCAATGGCCAACAGCCAATCTTCACAAGTGTATCCTCTTTCCCAAACCATGGAAAACACAGAACCACAGAGCATAGGGCACTTCCACACATGGGCGTTGACCTTGGGAAAATGAAAAAATCAACCAGACACAGGGACCCCAAAGTTGAGGGCTGCTGTCTTGACAAGAACCTCCACTCCGGTACACGTTTCATATCCCAGGAAAGAGCCAAGTGGACAAAGACGAGTGGAGAAGTGGACAAAGACAAATGGACAAGTGGTGCTACGCAGGTCCAATGGAGTGTCACTCAGCCATGAAATCCACGTCATGAGGCTGGTAGCAGCATCCTGAGTGGATTTAGGTACGATCATCCTCAGTGAAATAAGTCCCACAAAAAAAGAAACTTATGATATCACTTATCGAGGGAATGTAAAAATCGCTCCCCATGCACTGAATCCCCAAACAGAACAGAGTCACGCTTTTAGAAAACACACTTATGCCTGCTTCAGGGGAAAGGTGAGGTGGGGTGACGCATAAAACTCGAGTTTGAAATGAGCACAGATACCCTTCCGAAAACCGAATATGGAATGGACACGACCTACTCCTTGCTCAATCAACTGGACTCACCAGACCCTGTTCATCGCACAAGTATCTATCCGACTAGTAAGCATCTTCAAAGCTAAGTCTTGATATCTCTGTGTAAGTGCATCAAGTGTGTGTAAAGCGGCCTAAAACCAGCAGGGAAAATCAGCTCAGACCCATTCTGAGGATACATTTCCAACATAAAGAAGAAACAAGCAGGGCAAAACAGAGAGAAATTCTTCCAAAATGCGTTCAGGGACTGGCATGCAACCAGGATTGACCACATCTACAGCCCCAGCGGCAGAAGACATAAGGCTGGACACTCTTGGGGCTGAGACGATTGGTGAGGTTGGGAAAGCAAATGCAGACCCTTGAAAGGAATCCTGCGTGCTCCCCATTCCATGGGTCCCAACTCTCCAGGTTCAACGCAATCTTCCGACAGCGAAAGCACTCATTGGAAACCCAGCGGATGCTACACCGTGGGATCGGGAAAGCTTTCTGAAACTCACCTCAGTTTTCCTCTCCTGGTGCTCGTGTTCTCCATTCAGGCCCCCTTACTAACAATCTCCCCACTTGGAGACTCGGCGCCTTTCCATGCCTCTTTCGTACCGTCTGCAATTTGTCCGCAGGATGAACTGCAAGAGGGGGAACCAATGAGAGACTCGCTGGAGGTGTTTGGTCGGGCACATGTCACTCTCATTTCCCATCACGAAGAAGAATTCACCAGCGGTTCAGCCTGCCACCCCGGATCGACAATAGGGCGTGAAGCCATCCAGCCGTGTTGCGTCCCACTCACAAAAAAGCGACTTGGGAAATGGAGCTCAGGGGCACTGCACTTCCCAAACCTGCAGAGTTCTAAACGATAACTATCGCCCCAAAATATATTGAGGTCAGGCTACGAAGAGGCGTTGAACGCAAGGCAGAACTGCAGGAAACCGATGTCAACGGCTACATCGGAATGGCCCCGATAGCACATGAAAAGCGCCAGAACGTGGACAATGATGCGGTTGGCCAAAAAGGGCGTATGCGTTTTTTCCTGAATATATTCAGGAAAAAACGCATACGCCCTTTTTGGCCAACCAAGCAACCTGGGAGAGCAAATCAGCACTACAAAGTAATCTCTCGCCCCCCCTGGGGCAAAAGGGCCAGGCGAAAAAAGTCTAAAAACCAGAAAGGCAGGACAGGCCACGGAGCCAAGGGAGCCTTGTTAAGCTGATGGGCGGGATGTCAATGGCCAACAGCCAATCTTCACAAGTGTATCCTCTTTCCCAAACCATGTAAAACACAGAACCACAGAGCATAGGGCACTTCCACACATGGGCGTTGACCTTGGGAAAATGAAAAAATCAACCAGACACAGGGACCCCAAAGTTGAGGGCTGCTGTCTTGACAAGAACCTCCACTCCGGTACACGTTTCATATCCCAGGAAAGAGCCAAGTGGACAAATACGAGTGGAGAAGTGGACAAAGACAAATGGACAAGTGGTGCTACGTAGGTCCAATGGAGTGTCACTCAGCCATGAAATCCACGTCATGAGGCTGGTAGCAGCATCCTGAGTGGATTTAGGTACGATCATCCTCAGTGAAATAAGTCCCACAAAAAAAGAAACTTATGATATCACTTATCGAGGGAATGTAAAAATCGCTCCCCATGCACTGAATCCCCAAACAGAACAGAGTCACGCTTTTAGAAAACAAACTTATGCCTGCTTCAGGGGAAAGGTGAGGTGGGGTGACGCATAAAACTCGAGTTTGAAATGAGCACAGATACCCTTCCGAAAACCGAATATGGAATGGACACGACCTACTCCTTGCTCAATCAACTGGACTCACCAGACCCTGTTCATCGCACAAGTATCTATCCGACTAGTAAGCATCTTAAAAGCTAAGTCTTGATATCTCTGTGTAAGTGCATCAAGTGTGTGTAAAGCGGCCTAAAACCAGCAGGGAAAATCAGCTCAGACCCATTCTGAGGATACATTTCCAACATAAAGAAGAAACAAGCAGGGCAAAACAGAGAGAAATTCTTCCAAAATGCGTTCAGGGACTGGCATGCAACCAGGATTGACCACATCTACAGCCCCAGCGGCAGAAGACATAAGGCTGGACACTCTTGGGGCTGAGACGATTGGTGAGGTTGGGAAAGCAAATGCAGACCCTTGAAAGGAATCCTGCGTGCTCCCCATTCCATGGGTCCCAACTCTCCAGGTTCAACGCAATCTTCCGACAGCGAAAGCACTCATTGGAAACCCAGCGGATGCTACACCGTGGGATCGGGAAAGCTTTCTGAAACTCACCTCAGTTTTCATCTCCTGGTGCTCGTGTTCTCCATTCAGGCCCCCTTACTAACAATCTCCCCACTTGGAGACTCGGCGCCTTTCCATGCCTCTTTCGTACCGTCTTCAATTTGTCCGCAGGATGAACTGCAAGAGGGGGAACCAATGAGAGACTCGCTGGAGGTGTTTGGTCGGGCACATGTTACTCTCATTTCCCATCACGAAGAAGAATTCACCAGCGGTTCAGCCTGCCACCCCGGATCGACAATAGGGCGTGAAGCCATCCAGCCGTGTTGCGTCCCACTCACAAAAAAGCGACTTGGGAAATGGAGCTCAGGGGCACTGCACTTCCCAAACCTGCAGAGTTCTAAACGATAACTATCGCCCCAAAATATATTGAGGTCAGGCTACGAAGAGGCGCTGAACGCAAGGCAGAACTGCAGGAAACGGATGTCAACGGGTACATCGGAATGGCCCCGATAGCACATGAAAAGCGCCAGAACGTGGACAATGATGCGGTTGGCCAAAAAGGGCGTATGCGTTTTTTCCTGAATATATTCAGGAAAAAACGCATACGCCCTTTTTGGCCAACCAAGCAACCTGGGAGAGCAAATCAGCACTACAAAGAAATCTCTCGCCCCCCCCCCCGGGGCAAAAGGGCCAGGCGAAAAAAGTCTAAAAACCAGAAAGGCAGGACAGGCCACGGAGTCAAGGGAGCCTTGTTAAGCTGATGGGCGGGATGTCAATGGCCAACAGCCAATCTTCACAAGTGTATCCTCTTTCCCAAACCATGGAAAACACAGAACCACAGAGCATAGGGCACTTCCACACATGGGCGTTGACCTTGGGAAAATCAAAAAATCAACCAGACACAGGGACCCCAAAGTTGAGGGCTGCTGTCTTGACAAGAACCTCCACTCCGGTACACGTTTCATATCCCAGGAAAGAGCCAAGTGGACAAAGACGAGTGGACAAGTGGACAAAGACAAGTGGACAAGTGGTGCTACGTAGGTCCAATGGAGTGTCACTCAGCCATGAAATCCACGTCATGAGGCTGGTAGCAGCATCCTGAGTGGATTTAGGTACGATCATCCTCAGTGAAATAAGTCCCACAAAAAAAGAAACTTATGATATCACTTATCGAGGGAATGTAAAAATCGCTCCCCATGAACGGAATCCCCAAACAGAACAGAGTCACGCTTTTAGAAAACACACTTATGCCTGCTTCAGGGGAAAGGTGAGGTGGGGTGACGCATAAAACTCGAGTTTGAAATGAGCACAGATACCCTTCCGAAAACCGAATATGGAATGGACACGACCTACTCCTTGCTCAATCAACTGGACTCACCAGACCCTGTTCATCGCACAAGTATCTATCCGACTAGTAAGCATCTTAAAAGCTAAGTCTTGATATCTCTGTGTAAGTGCATCAAGTGTGTGTAAAGCGGCCTAAAACCAGCAGGGAAAATCAGCTCAGACCCATTCTGAGGATACATTTCCAACATAAAGAAGAAACAAGCAGGGCAAAACAGAGAGAAATTCTTCCAAAATGCGTTCAGGGACTGGCATGCAACCAGGATTGACCACATCTACAGCCCCAGCGGCAGAAGACATAAGGCTGGACACTCTTGGGGCTGAGACGATTGGTGAGGTTGGGAAAGCAAATGCAGACCCTTGAAAGGAATCCTGCGTGCTCCCCATTCCATGGGTCCCAACTCTCCAGGTTCAACGCAATCTTCCGACAGCGAAAGCACTCATTGGAAACCCAGCGGATGCTACACCGTGGGATCGGGAAAGCTTTCTGAAACTCACCTCAGTTTTCATCTCCTGGTGCTCGTGTTCTCCATTCAGGCCCCCTTACTAACAATCTCCCCACTTGGAGACTCGGCGCCTTTCCATGCCTCTTTCGTACCGTCTGCAATTTGTCCGCAGGATGAACTGCAAGAGGGGGAACCAATGAGAGACTCGCTGGAGGTGTTTGGTCGGGCACATGTCACTCTCATTTCCCATCACGAAGAAGAATTCACCAGCGGTTCAGCCTGCCACCCCGGATCGACAATAGGGCGTGAAGCCATCCAGCCGTGTTGCGTCCCACTCACAAAAAAGCGACTTGGGAAATGGAGCTCAGGGGCACTGCACTTCACAAACCTGCAGAGTTCTAAACGATAACTATCGCCCCAAAATATATTGAGGTCAGGCTACGAAGAGGCGTTGAACGCAAGGCAGAACTGCAGGAAACGGATGTCAACGGCTACATCGGAATGGCCCCGATAGCACATGAAAAGCGCCAGAACGTGGACAATGATGCGGTTGGCCAAAAAGGGCGTATGCGTTTTTTCCTGAATATATTCAGGAAAAAACGCATACGCCCTTTTTGGCCAACCAAGCAACCTGGGAGAGCAAATCAGCACTACAAAGTAATCTCTCGCCCCCCCTGGGGCAAAAGGGCCAGGCGAAAAAAGTCTAAAAACCAGAAAGGCAGGACAGGCCACGGAGCCAAGGGAGCCTTGTTAAGCTGATGGGCGGGATGTCAATGGCCAACAGCCAATCTTCACAAGTGTATCCTCTTTCCCAAACCATGGAAAACACAGAACCACAGAGCATAGGGCACTTCCACACATGGGCGTTGACCTTGGGAAAATGAAAAAATCAACCAGACACAGGGACCCCAAAGTTGAGGGCTGCTGTCTTGACAAGAACCTCCACTCCGGTACACGTTTCATATCCCAGGAAAGAGCCAAGTGGACAAATACGAGTGGAGAAGTGGACAAAGACAAATGGACAAGTGGTGCTACGCAGGTCCAATGGAGTGTCACTCAGCCATGAAATCCACGTCATGAGGCTGGTAGCAGCATCCTGAGTGGATTTAGGTACGATCATCCTCAGTGAAATAAGTCCCACAAAAAAAGAAACTTATGATATCACTTATCGAGGGAATGTAAAAATCGCTCCCCATGCACTGAATCCCCAAACAGAACAGAGTCACGCTTTTAGAAAACACACTTATGCCTGCTTCAGGGGAAAGGTGAGGTGGGGTGACGCATAAAACTCGAGTTTGAAATGAGCACAGATACCCTTCCGAAAACCGAATATGGAATGGACACGACCTACTCCTTGCTCAATCAACTGGACTCACCAGACCCTGTTCATCGCACAAGTATCTATCCGACTAGTAAGCATCTTAAAAGCTAAGTCTTGATATCTCTGTGTAAGTGCATCAAGTGTGTGTAAAGCGGCCTAAAACCAGCAGGGAAAATCAGCTCAGACCCATTCTGAGGATACATTTCCAACATAAAGAAGAAACAAGCAGGGCAAAACAGAGAGAAATTCTTCCAAAATGCGTTCAGGGACTGGCATGCAACCAGGATTGACCACATCTACAGCCCCAGCGGCAGAAGACATAAGGCTGGACACTCTTGGGGCTGAGACGATTGGTGAGGTTGGGAAAGCAAATGCAGACCCTTGAAAGGAATCCTGCATGCTCCCCATTCCATGGGTCCCAACTCTCCAGGTTCAACGCAATCTTCCTACAGCGAAAGCACTCATTGGAAACCCAGCGGATGCTACACCGTGGGATCGGGAAAGCTTTCTGAAACTCACCTCAGTTTTCCTCTCCTGGTGCTCGTGTTCTCCATTCAGGCCCCCTTACTAACAATCTCCCCACTTGGAGACTCGGCGCCTTTCCATGCCTCTTTCGTACCGTCTGCAATTTGTCCGCAGGATGAACTGCAAGAGGGGGAACCAATGAGAGACTCGCTGGAGGTGTTTGGTCGGGCACATGTCACTCTCATTTCCCATCACGAAGAAGAATTCACCAGCGGTTCAGCCTGCCACCCCGGATCGACAATAGGGCGTGAAGCCATCCAGCCGTGTTGCGTCCCACTCACAAAAAAGCGACTTGGGAAATGGAGCTCAGGGGCACTGCACTTCCCAAACCTGCAGAGTTCTAAACGATAACTATCGCCCCAAAATATATTGAGGTCAGGCTACGAAGAGGCGCTGAACGCAAGGCAGAACTGCAGGAAACGGATATTAACGGGTACATCGGAATGGCCCCGATAGCACATGAAAAGCGCCAGAATGTGGACAATGATGCGGTTGGCCAAAAAGGGCGTATGCGTTTTTTCCTGAATATATTCAGGAAAAAACGCATACGCCCTTTTTGGCCAACCAAGCAACCTGGGAGAGCAAATCAGCACTACAAAGAAATCTCTCGCCCCCCCCCCCGGGGCAAAAGGGCCAGGCGAAAAAAGTCTAAAAACCAGAAAGGCAGGACAGGCCACGGAGTCAAGGGAGCCTTGTTAAGCTGATGGGCGGGATGTCAATGGCCAACAGCCAATCTTCACAAGTGTATCCTCTTTCCCAAACCATGGAAAACACAGAACCACAGAGCATAGGGCACTTCCACACATGGGCGTTGACCTTGGGAAAATCAAAAAATCAACCAGACACAGGGACCCCAAAGTTGAGGGCTGCTGTCTTGACAAGAACCTCCACTCCGGTACACGTTTCATATCCCAGGAAAGAGCCAAGTGGACAAAGACGAGTGGACAAGTGGACAAAGACAAGTGGACAAGTGGACAAGTGGTGCTACGTAGGTCCAATGGAGTGTCACTCAGCCATGAAATCCACGTCATGAAGCTGGTAGCAGCATCCTGAGTGGATTTAGGTACGATCATCCTCAGTGAAATAAGTCCCACAAAAAAAGAAACTTATGATATCACTTATCGAGGGAATGTAAAAATCGCTCCCCATGCACTGAATCCCCAAACAGAACAGAGTCACGCTTTTAGAAAACACACTTATGCCTGCTTCAGGGGAAAGGTGAGGTGGGGTGACGCATAAAACTCGAGTTTGAAATGAGTACAGATACCCTTCCGAAAACCGAATATGGAATGGACACGACCTACTCCTTGCTCAATCAACTGGACTCACCAGACCCTGTTCATCGCACAAGTATCTATCCGACTAGTAAGCATCTTAAAAGCTAAGTCTTGATATCTCTGTGTAAGTGCATCAAGTGTGTGTAAAGCGGCCTAAAACCAGCAGGGAAAATCAGCTCAGACCCATTCTGAGGATACATTTCCAACATAAAGAAGAAACAAGCAGGGCAAAACAGAGAGAAATTCTTCCAAAATGCGTTCAGGGACTGGCATGCAACCAGGATTGACCACATCTACAGCCCCAGCGGCAGAAGACATAAGGCTGGACACTCTTGGGGCTGAGACGATTGGTGAGGTTGGGAAAGCAAATGCAGACCCTTGAAAGGAATCCTGCGTGCTCCCCATTCCATGGGTCCCAACTCTCCAGGTTCAACGCAATCTTCCGACAGCGAAAGCACTCATTGGAAACCCAGCGGATGCTACACCGTGGGATCGGGAAAGCTTTCTGAAACTCACCTCAGTTTTCATCTCCTGGTGCTCGTGTTCTCCATTCAGGCCCCCTTACTAACAATCTCCCCACTTGGAGACTCGGCGCCTTTCCATGCCTCTTTCGTACCGTCTGCAATTTGTCCGCAGGATGAACTGCAAGAGGGGGAACCAATGAGAGACTCGCTGGAGGTGTTTGGTCGGGCACATGTCACTCTCATTTCCCATCACGAAGAAGAATTCACCAGCGGTTCAGCCTGCCACCCCGGATCGACAATAGGGCGTGAAGCCATCCAGCCGAGTTGCGTCCCACTCACAAAAAAGCGACTTGGGAAATGGAGCTCAGGGGCACTGCACTTCCCAAACCTGCAGAGTTCTAAACGATAACTATCGCCCCAAAATATATTGAGGTCAGGCTACGAAGAGGCGCTGAACGCAAGGCAGAACTGCAGGAAACGGATGTCAACGGGTACATCGGAATGGCCCCGATAGCACATGAAAAGCGCCAGAACGTGGACAATGATGCGGTTGGCCAAAAAGGGCGTATGCGTTTTTTCCTGAATATATTCAGGAAAAAACGCATACGCCCTTTTTGGCCAACCAAGCAACCTGGGAGAGCAAATCAGCACTACAAAGAAATCTCTCGCCCCCCCCCCCCCGGGGCAAAAGGGCCAGGCGAAAAAAGTCTAAAAACCAGAAAGGCAGGACAGCCCACGGAGTCAAGGGAGCCTTGTTAAGCTGATGGGCGGGATGTCAATGGCCAACAGCCAATCTTCACAAGTGTATCCTCTTTCCCAAACCATGGAACACACAGAACCACAGAGCATAGGGCACTTCCACACATGGGCGTTGACCTTGGGAAAATGAAAAAATCAACCAGACACAGGGACCCCAAAGTTGAGGGCTGCTGTCTTGACAAGAACCTCCACTCCGGTACACGTTTCATATCCCAGGAAAGAGCCAAGTGGACAAAGACGAGTGGACAAGTGGACAAAGACAAATGGACAAGTGGTGCTACGTAGGTCCAATGGAGTGTCACTCAGCCATGAAATCCACGTCATGAGGCTGGTAGCAGCATCCTGAGTGGATTTAGGTACGATCATCCTCAGTGAAATAAGTCCCACAAAAAAACAAACTTATGATATCACTTATCGAGGGAATGTAAAAATCGCTCCCCATGCACTGAATCCCCAAACAGAACAGAGTCACGCTTTTAGAAAACAAACTTATGCCTGCTTCAGGGGAAAGGTGAGGTGGGGTGACGCATAAAACTCGAGTTTGAAATGAGCACAGATACCCTTCCGAAAACCGAATATGGAATGGACACGACCTACTCCTTGCTCAATCAACTGGACTCACCAGACCCTGTTCATCGCACAAGTATCTATCCGACTAGTAAGCATCTTAAAAGCTAAGTCTTGATATCTCTGTGTAAGTGCATCAAGTGTGTGTAAAGCGGCCTAAAACCAGCAGGGAAAATCAGCTCAGACCCATTCTGAGGATACATTTCCAACATAAAGAAGAAACAAGCAGGGCAAAACAGAGAGAAATTCTTCCAAAATGCGTTCAGGGACTGGCATGCAACCAGGATTGACCACATCTACAGCCCCAGCGGCAGAAGACATAAGGCTGGACACTCTTGGGGCTGAGACGATTGGTGAGGTTGGGAAAGCAAATGCAGACCCTTGAAAGGAATCCTGCGTGCTCCCCATTCCATGGGTCCCAACTCTCCAGGTTCAACGCAATCTTCCGACAGCGAAAGCACTCATTGGAAACCCAGCGGATGCTACACCGTGGGATCGGGAAAGCTTTCTGAAACTCACCTCAGTTTTCCTCTCCTGGTGCTCGTGTTCTCCATTCAGGCCCCCTTACTAACAATCTCCCCACTTGGAGACTCGGCGCCTTTCCATGCCTCTTTCGTACCGTCTGCAATTTGTCCGCAGGATGAACTGCAAGAGGGGGAACCAATGAGAGACTCGCTGGAGGTGTTTGGTCGGGCACATGTCACTCTCATTTCCCATCACGAAGAAGAATTCACCAGCGGTTCAGCCTGCCACCCCGGATCGACAATAGGGCGTGAAGCCATCCAGCCGAGTTGCGTCCCACTCACAAAAAAGCGACTTGGGAAATGGAGCTCAGGGGCACTGCACTTCCCAAACCTGCAGAGTTCTAAACGATAACTATCGCCCCAAAATATATTGAGGTCAGGCTACGAAGAGGCGCTGAACGCAAGGCAGAACTGCAGGAAACGGATGTCAACGGCTACATCGGAATGGCCCCGATAGCACATGAAAAGCGCCAGAACGTGGACAATGATGCGGTTGGCCAAAAAGGGCGTATGCGTTTTTTCCTGAATATATTCAGGAAAAAACGCATACGCCCTTTTTGGCCAACCAAGCAACCTGGGAGAGCAAATCAGCACTACAAAGAAATCTCTCGCCCCCCCCCCCCCCGGGGCAAAAGGGCCAGGCGAAAAAAGTCTAAAAACCAGAAAGGCAGGACAGCCCACGGAGTCAAGGGAGCCTTGTTAAGCTGATGGGCGGGATGTCAATGGCCAACAGCCAATCTTCACAAGTGTATCCTCTTTCCCAAACCATGGAAAACACAGAACCACAGAGCATAGGGCACTTCCACACATGGGCGTTGACCTTGGGAAAATCAAAAAATCAACCAGACACAGGGACCCCAAAGTTGAGGGCTGCTGTCTTGACAAGAACCTCCACTCCGGTACACGTTTCATATCCCAGGAAAGAGCCAAGTGGACAAAGACCAGTGGACAAGTGGACAAAGACAAATGGACAAGTGGTGCTACGTAGGTCCAATGGAGTGTCACTCAGCCATGAAATCCACGTCATGAGGCTGGTAGCAGCATCCTGAGTGGATTTAGGTACGATCATCCTCAGTGAAATAAGTCCCACAAAAAAAGAAACTTATGATATCACTTATCGAGGGAATGTAAAAATCGCTCCCCATGCACTGAATCCCCAAACAGAACAGAGTCACGCTTTTAGAAAACACACTTATGCCTGCTTCAGGGGAAAGGTGAGGTGCGGTGACGCATAAAACTCGAGTTTGAAATGAGCACAGATACCCTTCCGAAAACCGAATATGGAATGGACACGACCTACTCCTTGCTCAATCAACTGGACTCACCAGACCCTGTTCATCGCACAAGTATCTATCCGACTAGTAAGCATCTTAAAAGCTAAGTCTTGATATCTCTGTGTAAGTGCATCAAGTGTGTGTAAAGCGGCCTAAAACCAGCAGGGAAAATCAGCTCAGACCCATTCTGAGGATACATTTCCAACATAAAGAAGAAACAAGCAGGGCAAAACAGAGAGAAATTCTTCCAAAATGCGTTCAGGGACTGGCATGCAACCAGGATTGACCACATCTACAGCCCCAGCGGCAGAAGACATAAGGCTGGACACTCTTGGGGCTGAGACGATTGGTGAGGTTGGGAAAGCAAATGCAGACCCTTGAAAGGAATCCTGCGTGCTCCCCATTCCATGGGTCCCAACTCTCCAGGTTCAACGCAATCTTCCGACAGCGAAAGCACTCATTGGAAACCCAGCGGATGCTACACCGTGGGATCGGGAAAGCTTTCTGAAACTCACCTCAGTTTTCATCTCCTGGTGCTCGTGTTCTCCATTCAGGCCCCCTTACTAACAATCTCCCCACTTGGAGACTCGGCGCCTTTCCATGCCTCTTTCGTACCGTCTGCAATTTGTCCGCAGGATGAACTGCAAGAGGGGGAACCAATGAGAGACTCGCTGGAGGTGTTTGGTCGGGCACATGTCACTCTCATTTCCCATCACGAAGAAGAATTCACCAGCGGTTCAGCCTGCCACCCCGGATCGACAATAGGGCGTGAAGCCATCCAGCCGAGTTGCGTCCCACTCACAAAAAAGCGACTTGGGAAATGGAGCTCAGGGGCACTGCACTTCCCAAACCTGCAGAGTTCTAAACGATAACTATCGCCCCAAAATATATTGAGGTCAGGCTACGAAGAGGCGTTGAACGCAAGGCAGAACTGCAGGAAACGGATGTCAACGGCTACATCGGAATGGCCCCGATAGCACATGAAAAGCGCCAGAACGTGGACAATGATGCGGTTGGCCAAAAAGGGCGTATGCGTTTTTTCCTGAATATATTCAGGAAAAAACGCATACGCCCTTTTTGGCCAACCAAGCAACCTGGGAGAGCAAATCAGCACTACAAAGAAATCTCTCGCCCCCCCCCCCGGGGCAAAAGGGCCAGGCGAAAAAAGTCTAAAAACCAGAAAGGCAGGACAGCCCACGGAGTCAAGGGAGCCTTGTTAAGCTGATGGGCGGGATGTCAATGGCCAACAGCCAATCTTCACAAGTGTATCCTCTTTCCCAAACCATGGAAAACACAGAACCACAGAGCATAGGGCACTTCCACACATGGGCGTTGACCTTGGGAAAATGAAAAAATCAACCAGACACAGGGACCCCAAAGTTGAGGGCTGCTGTCTTGACAAGAACCTCCACTCCGGTACACGTTTCATATCCCAGGAAAGAGCCAAGTGGACAAAGACGAGTGGACAAGTGGACAAAGACAAGTGGACAAGTGGACAAGTGGTGCTACGTAGGTCCAATGGAGTGTCACTCAGCCATGAAATCCACGTCATGAGGCTGGTAGCAGCATCCTGAGTGGATTTAGGTACGATCATCCTCAGTGAAATAAGTCCCACAAAAAAACAAACTTATGATATCACTTATCGAGGGAATGTAAAAATCGCTCCCCATGCACTGAATCCCCAAACAGAACAGAGTCACGCTTTTAGAAAACACACTTATGCCTGCTTCAGGGGAAAGGTGAGGTGGGGTGACGCATAAAACTCGAGTTTGAAATGAGCACAGATACCCTTCCGAAAACCGAATATGGAATGGACACGACCTACTCCTTGCTCAATCAACTGGACTCACCAGACCCTGTTCATCGCACAAGAATCTATCCGACTAGTAAGCATCTTAAAAGCTAAGTCTTGATATCTCTGTGTAAGTGCATCAAGTGTGTGTAAAGCGGCCTAAAACCAGCAGGGAAAATCAGCTCAGACCCATTCTGAGGATACATTTCCAACATAAAGAAGAAACAAGCAGGGCAAAACAGAGAGAAATTCTTCCAAAATGCGTTCAGGGACTGGCATGCAACCAGGATTGACCACATCTACAGCCCCAGCGGCAGAAGACATAAGGCTGGACACTCTTGGGGCTGAGACGATTGGTGAGGTTGGGAAAGCAAATGCAGACCCTTGAAAGGAATCCTGCGTGCTCCCCATTCCATGGGTCCCAACTCTCCAGGTTCAACGCAATCTTCCGACAGCGAAAGCACTCATTGGAAACCCAGCGGATGCTACACCGTGGGATCGGGAAAGCTTTCTGAAACTCACCTCAGTTTTCATCTCCTGGTGCTCGTGTTCTCCATTCAGGCCCCCTTACTAACAATCTCCCCACTTGGAGACTCGGCGCCTTTCCATGCCTCTTTCGTACCGTCTGCAATTTGTCCGCAGGATGAACTGCAAGAGGGGGAACCAATGAGAGACTCGCTGGAGGTGTTTGGTCGGGCACATGTCACTCTCATTTCCCATCACGAAGAAAAATTCACCAGCGGTTCAGCCTGCCACCCCGGATCGACAATAGGGCGTGAAGCCATCCAGCCGTGTTGCGTCCCACTCACAAAAAAGCGACTTGGGAAATGGAGCTCAGGGGCACTGCACTTCCCAAACCTGCAGAGTTCTAAACGATAACTATCGCCCCAAAATATATTGAGGTCAGGCTACGAAGAGGCGTTGAACGCAAGGCAGAACTGCAGGAAACGGATGTCAACGGCTACATCGGAATGGCCCCGATAGCACATGAAAAGCGCCAGAACGTGGACAATGATGCGGTTGGCCAAAAAGGGCGTATGCGTTTTTTCCTGAATATATTCAGGAAAAAACGCATACGCCCTTTTTGGCCAACCAAGCAACCTGGGAGAGCAAATCAGCACTACAAAGAAATCTCTCGGCCCCCCCCTGGGGCAAAAGGGCCAGGCGAAAAAAGTCTAAAAACCAGAAAGGCAGGACAGGCCACGGAGCCAAGGGAGCCTTGTTAAGCTGATGGGCGGGATGTCAATGGCCAACAGCCAATCTTCACAAGTGTATCCTCTTTCCCAAACCATGGAAAACACAGAACCACAGAGCATAGGGCACTTCCACACATGGGCGTTGACCTTGGGAAAATGAAAAAATCAACCAGACACAGGGACCCCAAAGTTGAGGGCTGCTGTCTTGACAAGAACCTCCACTCCGGTACACGTTTCATATCCCAGGAAAGAGCCAAGTGGACAAAGACGAGTGGACAAGTGGACAAAGACAAATGGACAAGTGGTGCTACGTAGGTCCAATGGAGTGTCACTCAGCCATGAAATCCACGTCATGAGGCTGGTAGCAGCATCCTGAGTGGATTTAGGTACGATCATCCTCAGTGAAATAAGTCCCACAAAAAAAGAAACTTATGATATCACTTATCGAGGGAATGTAAAAATCGCTCCCCATGCACTGAATCCCCAAACAGAACAGAGTCACGCTTTTAGAAAACACACTTATGCCTGCTTCAGGGGAAAGGTGAGGTGCGGTGACGCATAAAACTCGAGTTTGAAATGAGCAGAGATACCCTTCCGAAAACCGAATATGGAATGGACACGACCTACTCCTTGCTCAATCAACTGGACTCACCAGACCCTGTTCATCGCACAAGTATCTATCCGACTAGTAAGCATCTTAAAAGCTAAGTCTTGATATCTCTGTGTAAGTGCATCAAGTGTGTGTAAAGCGGCCTAAAACCAGCAGGGAAAATCAGCTCAGACCCATTCTGAGGATACATTTCCAACATAAAGAAGAAACAAGCAGGGCAAAACAGAGAGAAATTCTTCCAAAATGCGTTCAGGGACTGGCATGCAACCAGGATTGACCACATCTACAGCCCCAGCGGCAGAAGACATAAGGCTGGACACTCTTGGGGCTGAGACGATTGGTGAGGTTGGGAAAGCAAATGCAGACCCTTGAAAGGAATCCTGCGTGCTCCCCATTCCATGGGTCCCAACTCTCCAGGTTCAACGCAATCTTCCGACAGCGAAAGCACTCATTGGAAACCCAGCGGATGCTACACCGTGGGATCGGGAAAGCTTTCTGAAACTCACCTCAGTTTTCATCTCCTGGTGCTCGTGTTCTCCATTCAGGCCCCCTTACTAACAATCTCCCCACTTGGAGACTCGGCGCCTTTCCATGCCTCTTTCGTACCGTCTGCAATTTGTCCGCAGGATGAACTGCAAGAGGGGGAACCAATGAGAGACTCGCTGGAGGTGTTTGGTCGGGCACATGTCACTCTCATTTCCCATCACGAAGAAGAATTCACCAGCGGTTCAGCCTGCCACCCCGGATCGACAATAGGGCGTGAAGCCATCCAGCCGAGTTGCGTCCCACTCACAAAAAAGCGACTTGGGAAATGGAGCTCAGGGGCACTGCACTTCCCAAACCTGCAGAGTTCTAAACGATAACTATCGCCCCAAAATATATTGAGGTCAGGCTACGAAGAGGCGCTGAACGCAAGGCAGAACTGCAGGAAACGGATGTCAACGGCTACATCGGAATGGCCCCGATAGCACATGAAAAGCGCCAGAACGTGGACAATGATGCGGTTGGCCAAAAAGGGCGTATGCGTTTTTTCCTGAATATATTCAGGAAAAAACGCATACGCCCTTTTTGGCCAACCAAGCAACCTGGGAGAGCAAATCAGCACTACAAAGAAATCTCTCGCCCCCCCCCCGGGGCAAAAGGGCCAGGCGAAAAAAGTCTAAAAACCAGAAAGGCAGGACAGCCCACGGAGTCAAGGGAGCCTTGTTAAGCTGATGGGCGGGATGTCAATGGCCAACAGCCAATCTTCACAAGTGTATCCTCTTTCCCAAACCATGTAAAACACAGAACCACAGAGCATAGGGCACTTCCCCACATGGGCGTTGACCTTGGGAAAATGAAAAAATCAACCAGACACAGGGACCCCAAAGTTGAGGGCTGCTGTCTTGACAAGAACCTCCACTCCGGTACACGTTTCATATCCCAGGAAAGAGCCAAGTGGACAAAGACGAGTGGACAAGTGGACAAAGACAAGTGGACAAGTGGACAAGTGGTGCTACGTAGGTCCAATGGAGTGTCACTCAGCCATGAAATCCACGTCATGAGGCTGGTAGCAGCATCCTGAGTGGATTTAGGTACGATCATCCTCAGTGAAATAAGTCCCACAAAAAAACAAACTTATGATATCACTTATCGAGGGAATGTAAAAATCGCTCCCCATGCACTGAATCCCCAAACAGAACAGAGTCACGCTTTTAGAAAACACACTTATGCCTGCTTCAGGGGAAAGGTGAGGTGGGGTGACGCATAAAACTCGAGTTTGAAATGAGCACAGATACCCTTCCGAAAACCGAATATGGAATGGACACGACCTACTCCTTGCTCAATCAACTGGACTCACCAGACCCTGTTCATCGCACAAGAATCTATCCGACTAGTAAGCATCTTCAAAGCTAAGTCTTGATATCTCTGTGTAAGTGCATCAAGTGTGTGTAAAGCGGCCTAAAACCAGCAGGGAAAATCAGCTCAGACCCATTCTGAGGATACATTTCCAACATAAAGAAGAAACAAGCAGGGCAAAACAGAGAGAAATTCTTCCAAAATGCGTTCAGGGACTGGCATGCAACCAGGATTGACCACATCTACAGCCCCAGCGGCAGAAGACATAAGGCTGGACACTCTTGGGGCTGAGACGATTGGTGAGGTTGGGAAAGCAAATGCAGACCCTTGAAAGGAATCCTGCGTGCTCCCCATTCCATGGGTCCCAACTCTCCAGGTTCAACGCAATCTTCCGACAGCGAAAGCACTCATTGGAAACCCAGCGGATGCTACACCGTGGGATCGGGAAAGCTTTCTGAAACTCACCTCAGTTTTCATCTCCTGGTGCTCGTGTTCTCCATTCAGGCCCCCTTACTAACAATCTCCCCACTTGGAGACTCGGCGCCTTTCCATGCCTCTTTCGTACCGTCTGCAATTTGTCCGCAGGATGAACTGCAAGAGGGGGAACCAATGAGAGACTCGCTGGAGGTGTTTGGTCGGGCACATGTCACTCTCATTTCCCATCACGAAGAAGAATTCACCAGCGGTTCAGCCTGCCACCCCGGATCGACAATAGGGCGTGAAGCCATCCAGCCGTGTTGCGTCCCACTCACAAAAAAGCGACTTGGGAAATGGAGCTCAGGGGCACTGCACTTCCCAAACCTGCAGAGTTCTAAACGATAACTATCGCCCCAAAATATATTGAGGTCAGGCTACGAAGAGGCGTTGAACGCAAGGCAGAACTGCAGGAAACGGATGTCAACGGCTACATCGGAATGGCCCCGATAGCACATGAAAAGCGCCAGAACGTGGACAATGATGCGGTTGGCCAAAAAGGGCGTATGCGTTTTTTCCTGAATATATTCAGGAAAAAACGCATACGCCCTTTTTGGCCAACCAAGCAACCTGGGAGAGCAAATCAGCACTACAAAGAAATCTCTCGGCCCCCCCCTGGGGCAAAAGGGCCAGGCGAAAAAAGTCTAAAAACCAGAAAGGCAGGACAGGCCACGGAGCCAAGGGAGCCTTGTTAAGCTGATGGGCGGGATGTCAATGGCCAACAGCCAATCTTCACAAGTGTATCCTCTTTCCCAAACCATGGAAAACACAGAACCACAGAGCATAGGGCACTTCCACACATGGGCGTTGACCTTGGGAAAATGAAAAAATCAACCAGACACAGGGACCCCAAAGTTGAGGGCTGCTGTCTTGACAAGAACCTCCACTCCGGTACACGTTTCATATCCCAGGAAAGAGCCAAGTGGACAAAGACGAGTGGACAAGTGGACAAAGACAAATGGACAAGTGGTGCTACGTAGGTCCAATGGAGTGTCACTCAGCCATGAAATCCACGTCATGAGGCTGGTAGCAGCATCCTGAGTGGATTTAGGTACGGTCATCCTCAGTGAAATAAGTCCCACAAAAAAACAAACTTATGATATCACTTATCGAGGGAATGTAAAAATCGCTCCCCATGCACTGAATCCCCAAACAGAACAGAGTCACGCTTTTAGAAAACAAACTTATGCCTGCTTCAGGGGAAAGGTGAGGTGGGGTGACGCATAAAACTCGAGTTTGAAATGAGCACAGATACCCTTCCGAAAACCGAATATGGAATGGACACGACCTACTCCTTGCTCAATCAACTGGACTCACCAGACCCTGTTCATCGCACAAGTATCTATCCGACTAGTAAGCATCTTCAAAGCTAAGTCTTGATATCTCTGTGTAAGTGCATCAAGTGTGTGTAAAGCGGCCTAAAACCAGCAGGGAAAATCAGCTCAGACCCATTCTGAGGATACATTTCCAACATAAAGAAGAAACAAGCAGGGCAAAACAGAGAGAAATTCTTCCAAAATGCGTTCAGGGACTGGCATGCAACCAGGATTGACCACATCTACAGCCCCAGCGGCAGAAGACATAAGGCTGGACACTCTTGGGGCTGAGACGATTGGTGAGGTTGGGAAAGCAAATGCAGACCCTTGAAAGGAATCCTGCGTGCTCCCCATTCCATGGGTCCCAACTCTCCAGGTTCAACGCAATCTTCCGACAGCGAAAGCACTCATTGGAAACCCAGCGGATGCTACACCGTGGGATCGGGAAAGCTTTCTGAAACTCACCTCAGTTTTCATCTCCTGGTGCTCGTGTTCTCCATTCAGGCCCCCTTACTAACAATCTCCCCACTTGGAGACTCGGCGCCTTTCCATGCCTCTTTCGTACCGTCTGCAATTTGTCCGCAGGATGAACTGCAAGAGGGGGAACCAATGAGAGACTCGCTGGAGGTGTTTGGTCGGGCACATGTCACTCTCATTTCCCATCACGAAGAAGAATTCACCAGCGGTTCAGCCTGCCACCCCGGATCGACAATAGGGCGTGAAGCCATCCAGCCGTGTTGCGTCCCACTCACAAAAAAGCGACTTGGGAAATGGAGCTCAGGGGCACTGCACTTCCCAAACCTGCAGAGTTCTAAACGATAACTATCGCCCCAAAATATATTGAGGTCAGGCTACGAAGAGGCGCTGAACGCAAGGCAGAACTGCAGGAAACGGATGTTAACGGGTACATCGGAATGGCCCCGATAGCACATGAAAAGCGCCAGAACGTGGACAATGATGCGGTTGGCCAAAAAGGGCGTATGCGTTTTTTCCTGAATATATTCAGGAAAAAACGCATACGCCCTTTTTGGCCAACCAAGCAACCTGGGAGAGCAAATCAGCACTACAGAGAAATCTCTCGTCCCCCCCCCGGGGCAAAAGGGCCAGGCGAAAAAAGTCTAAAAACCAGAAAGGCAGGACAGGCCACGGAGTCAAGGGAGCCTTGTTAAGCTGATGGGCGGGATGTCAATGGCCAACAGCCAATCTTCACAAGTGTATCCTCTTTCCCAAACCATGGAAAACACAGAACCACAGAGCATAGGGCACTTCCACACATGGGCGTTGACCTTGGGAAAATGAAAAAATCAACCAGACACAGGGACCCCAAAGTTGAGGGCTGCTGTCTTGACAAGAACCTCCACTCCGGTACACGTTTCATATCCCAGGAAAGAGCCAAGTGGACAAAGACGAGTGGACAAGTGGACAAAGACAAGTGGACAAGTGGACAAGTGGTGCTACGTAGGTCCAATGGAGTGTCACTCAGCCATGAAATCCACGTCATGAGGCTGGTAGCAGCATCCTGAGTGGATTTAGGTACGATCATCCTCAGTGAAATAAGTCCCACAAAAAAAGAAACTTATGATATCACTTATCGAGGGAATGTAAAAATCGCTCCCCATGCACTGAATCCCCAAACAGAACAGAGTCACGCTTTTAGAAAACACACTTATGCCTGCTTCAGGGGAAAGGTGAGGTGGGGTGACGCATAAAACTCGAGTTTGAAATGAGCACAGATACCCTTCCGAAAACCGAATATGGAATGGACACGACCTACTCCTTGCTCAATCAACTGGACTCACCAGACCCTGTTCATCGCACAAGTATCTATCCGACTAGTAAGCATCTTAAAAGCTAAGTCTTGATATCTCTGTGTAAGTGCATCAAGTGTGTGTAAAGCGGCCTAAAACCAGCAGGGAAAATCAGCTCAGACCCATTCTGAGGATACATTTCCAACATAAAGAAGAAACAAGCAGGGCAAAACAGAGAGAAATTCTTCCAAAATGCGTTCAGGGACTGGCATGCAACCAGGATTGACCACATCTACAGCCCCAGCGGCAGAAGACATAAGGCTGGACACTCTTGGGGCTGAGACGATTGGTGAGGTTGGGAAAGCAAATGCAGACCCTTGAAAGGAATCCTGCGTGCTCCCCATTCCATGGGTCCCAACTCTCCAGGTTCAACGCAATCTTCCGACAGCGAAAGCACTCATTGGAAACCCAGCGGATGCTACACCGTGGGATCGGGAAAGCTTTCTGAAACTCACCTCAGTTTTCATCTCCTGGTGCTCGTGTTCTCCATTCAGGCCCCCTTACTAACAATCTCCCCACTTGGAGACTCGGCGCCTTTCCATGCCTCTTTCGTACCGTCTGCAATTTGTCCGCAGGATGAACTGCAAGAGGGGGAACCAATGAGAGACTCGCTGGAGGTGTTTGGTCGGGCACATGTCACTCTCAATTCCCATCATGAAGAAGAATTCACCAGCGGTTCAGCCTGCCACCCCGGATCGACAATAGGGCGTGAAGCCATCCAGCCGAGTTGCGTCCCACTCACAAAAAAGCGACTTGGGAAATGGAGCTCAGGGGCACTGCACTTCCCAAACCTGCAGAGTTCTAAACGATAACTATCGCCGCAAAATATATTGAGGTCAGGCTACGAAGAGGCGCTGAACGCAAGGCAGAACAGCAGGAAACGGATGTCAACGGCTACATCGGAATGGCCCCGATAGCACATGAAAAGCGCCAGAACGTGGACAATGATGCGGTTGGCCAAAAAGGGCGTATGCGTTTTTTCCTGAATATATTCAGGAAAAAACGCATACGCCCTTTTTGGCCAACCAAGCAACCTGGGAGAGCAAATCAGCACTACAAAGAAATCTCTCGCCCCCCCACCCGGGGCAAAAGGGCCAGGCGAAAAAAGTCTAAAAACCAGAAAGGCAGGACAGCCCACGGAGTCAAGGGAGCCTTGTTAAGCTGATGGGCGGGATGTCAATGGCCAACAGCCAATCTTCACAAGTGTATCCTCTTTCCCAAACCATGGAAAACACAGAACCACAGAGCATAGGGCACTTCCACACATGGGCGTTGACCTTGGGAAAATGAAAAAATCAACCAGACACAGGGACCCCAAAGTTGAGGGCTGCTGTCTTGACAAGAACCTCCACTCCGGTACACGTTTCATATCCCAGGAAAGAGCCAAGTGGACAAAGACGAGTGGACAAGTGGACAAACACAAGTGGACAAGTGGTGCTACGTAGGTCCAATGGAGTGTCACTCAGCCATGAAATCCACGTCATGAGGCTGGTAGCAGCATCCTGAGTGGATTTAGGTACGATCATCCTCAGTGAAATAAGTCCCACAAAAAAACAAACTTATGATATCACTTATCGAGGGAATGTAAAAATCGCTCCCCATGCACTGAATCCCCAAACAGAACAGAGTCACGCTTTTAGAAAACACACTTATGCCTGCTTCAGGGGAAAGGTGAGGTGGGGTGACGCATAAAACTCGAGTTTGAAATGAGCACAGATACCCTTCCGAAAACCGAATATGGAATGGACACGACCTACTCCTTGCTCAATCAACTGGACTCACCAGACCCTGTTCATCGCACAAGTATCTATCCGACTAGTAAGCATCTTAAAAGCTAAGTCTTGATATCTCTGTGTAAGTGCATCAAGTGTGTGTAAAGCGGCCTAAAACCAGCAGGGAAAATCAGCTCAGACCCATTCTGAGGATACATTTCCAACATAAAGAAGAAACAAGCAGGGCAAAACAGAGAGAACTTCTTCCAAAATGCGTTCAGGGACTGGCATGCAACCAGGATTGACCACATCTACAGCCCCAGCGGCAGAAGACATAAGGCTGGACACTCTTGGGGCTGAGACGATTGGTGAGGTTGGGAAAGCAAATGCAGACCCTTGAAAGGAATCCTGCGTGCTCCCCATTCCATGGGTCCCAACTCTCCAGGTTCAACGCAATCTTCCGACAGCGAAAGCACTCATTGGAAACCCAGCAGATGCTACACCGTGGGATCGGGAAAGCTTTCTGAAACTCACCTCAGTTTTCATCTCCTGGTGCTCGTGTTCTCCATTCAGGCCCCCTTACTAACAATCTCCCCACTTGGAGACTCGGCGCCTTTCCATGCCTCTTTCGTACCGTCTTCAATTTGTCCGCAGGATGAACTGCAAGAGGGGGAACCAATGAGAGACTCGCTGGAGGTGTTTGGTCGGGCACATGTCACTCTCATTTCCCATCACGAAGAAGAATTCACCAGCGGTTCAGCCTGCCACCCCGGATCGACAATAGGGCGTGAAGCCATCCAGCCGTGTTGCGTCCCACTCACAAAAAAGCGACTTGGGAAATGGAGCTCAGGGGCACTGCACTTCCTAAACCTGCAGAGTTCTAAACGATAACTATCGCCCCAAAATATATTGAGGTCAGGCTACGAAGAGGCGTTGAACGCAAGTCAGAACTGCAGGAAACGGATGTCAACGGCTACATCGGAATGGCCCCGATAGCACATGAAAAGCGCCAGAACGTGGACAATGATGCGGTTGGCCAAAAAGGGCGTATGCGTTTTTTCCTGAATATATTCAGGAAAAAACGCATACGCCCTTTTTGGCCAACCAAGCAACCTGGGAGAGCAAATCAGCACTACAAAGAAATCTCTCGCCCCCCCCCGGGGCAAAAGGGCCAGGCGAAAAAAGTCTAAAAACCAGAAAGGCAGGACAGCCCACGGAGTCAAGGGAGCCTTGTTAAGCTGATGGGCGGGATGTCAATGGCCAACAGCCAATCTTCACAAGTGTATCCTCTTTCCCAAACCATGTCAAACACAGAACCACAGAGCATAGGGCACTTCCACACATGGGCGTTGACCTTGGGAAAATCAAAAAATCAACCAGACACAGGGACCCCAAAGTTGAGGGCTGCTGTCTTGACAAGAACCTCCACTCCGGTACACGTTTCATATCCCAGGAAAGAGCCAAGTGGACAAAGACGAGTGGACAAGTGGACAAAGACAAGTGGACAAGTGGACAAGTGGTGCTACGTAGGTCCAATGGAGTGTCACTCAGCCATGAAATCCACGTCATGAGGCTGGTAGCAGCATCCTGAGTGGATTTAGGTACGATCATCCTCAGTGAAATAAGTCCCACAAAAAAACAAACTTATGATATCACTTATCGAGGGAATGTAAAAATCGCTCCCCATGCACTGAATCCCCAAACAGAACAGAGTCACGCTTTTAGAAAACACACTTATGCCTGCTTCAGGGGAAAGGTGAGGTGGGGTGACGCATAAAACTCGAGTTTGAAATGAGCACAGATACCCTTCCGAAAACCGAATATGGAATGGACACGACCTACTCCTTGCTCAATCAACTGGACTCACCAGACCCTGTTCATCGCAGAAGAATCTATCCGACTAGTAAGCATCTTAAAAGCTAAGTCTTGACATCTCTGTGTAAGTGCATCAAGTGTGTGTAAAGCGGCCTAAAACCAGCAGGGAAAATCAGCTCAGACCCATTCTGAGGATACATTTCCAACATAAAGAAGAAACAAGCAGGGCAAAACAGAGAGAAATTCTTCCAAAATGCGTTCAGGGACTGGCATGCAACCAGGATTGACCACATCTACAGCCCCAGCGGCAGAAGACATAAGGCTGGACACTCTTGGGGCTGAGACGATTGGTGAGGTTGGGAAAGCAAATGCAGACCCTTGAAAGGAATCCTGCGTGCTCCCCATTCCATGGGTCCCAACTCTCCAGGTTCAACGCAATCTTCCGACAGCGAAAGCACTCATTGGAAACCCAGCGGATGCTACACCGTGGGATCGGGAAAGCTTTCTGAAACTCACCTCAGTTTTCATCTCCTGGTGCTCGTGTTCTCCATTCAAGCCCCCTTACTAACAATCTCCCCACTTGGAGACTCGGCGCCTTTCCATGCCTCTTTCGTACCGTCTGCAATTTGTCCGCAGGATGAACTGCAAGAGGGGGAACCAATGAGAGACTCGCTGGAGGTGTTTGGTCGGGCACATGTCACTCTCATTTCCCATCACGAAGAAGAATTCACCAGCGGTTCAGCCTGCCACCCCGGATCGACAATAGGGCGTGAAGCCATCCAGCCGTGCTGCGTCCCACTCACAAAAAAGCGACTTGGGAAATGGAGCTCAGGGGCACTGCACTTCCCAAACCTGCAGAGTTCTAAACGATAACTATCGCCCCAAAATATATTGAGGTCAGGCTACGAAGAGGCGCTGAACGCAAGGCAGAACTGCAGGAAACGGATGTCAACGGCTACATCGGAATGGCCCCGATAGCACATGAAAAGCGCCAGAACGTGGACAATGATGCGGTTGGCCAAAAAGGGCGTATGCGTTTTTTCCTGAATATATTCAGGAAAAAACGCATACGCCCTTTTTGGCCAACCAAGCAACCTGGGAGAGCAAATCAGCACTACAAAGAAATCTCTCGCCCCCCCTGGGGCAAAAGGGCCAGGCGAAAAAAGTCTAAAAACCAGAAAGGCAGGACAGGCCACGGAGCCAAGGGAGCCTTGTTAAGCTGATGGGCGGGATGTCAATGGCCAACAGCCAATCTTCACAAGTGTATCCTCTTTCCCAAACCATGGAAAACACAGAACCACAGAGCATAGGGCACTTCCACACATGGGCGTTGACCTTGGGAAAATGAAAAAATCAACCAGACACAGGGACCCCAAAGTTGAGGGCTGCTGTCTTGACAAGAACCTCCACTCCGGTACACGTTTCATATCCCAGGAAAGAGCCAAGTGGACAAAGACGAGTGGACAAGTGGACAAAGACAAGTGGACAAGTGGTGCTACGTAGGTCCAATGGAGTGTCACTCAGCCATGAAATCCACGTCATGAGGCTGGTAGCAGCATCCTGAGTGGATTTAGGTACGATCATCCTCAGTGAAATAAGTCCCACAAAAAAACAAACTTATGATATCACTTATCGAGGGAATGTAAAAATCGCTCCCCATGCACTGAATCCCCAAACAGAACAGAGTCACGCTTTTAGAAAACACACTTATGCCTGCTTCAGGGGAAAGGTGAGGTGGGGTGACGCATAAAACTCGAGTTTGAAATGAGCACAGATACCCTTCCGAAAACCGAATATGGAATGGACACGACCTACTCCTTGCTCAATCAACTGGACTCACCAGACCCTGTTCATCGCACAAGTATCTATCCGACTAGTAAGCATCTTAAAAGCTAAGTCTTGATATCTCTGTGTAAGTGCATCAAGGGTGTGTAAAGCGGCCTAAAACCAGCAGGGAAAATCAGCTCAGACCCATTCTGAGGATACATTTCCAACATAAAGAAGAAACAAGCAGGGCAAAACAGAGAGAAATTCTTCCAAAATGCGTTCAGGGACTGGCATGCAACCAGGATTGACCACATCTACAGCCCCAGCGGCAGAAGACATAAGGCTGGACACTCTTGGGGCTGAGACGATTGGTGAGGTTGGGAAAGCAAATGCAGACCCTTGAAAGGAATCCTGCGTGCTCCCCATTCCATGGGTCCCAACTCTCCAGGTTCAACGCAATCTTCCGACAGCGAAAGCACTCATTGGAAACCCAGCAGATGCTACACCGTGGGATCGGGAAAGCTTTCTGAAACTCACCTCAGTTTTCATCTCCTGGTGCTCGTGTTCTCCATTCAGGCCCCCTTACTAACAATCTCCCCACTTGGAGACTCGGCGCCTTTCCATGCCTCTTTCGTACCGTCTTCAATTTGTCCGCAGGATGAACTGCAAGAGGGGGAACCAATGAGAGACTCGCTGGAGGTGTTTGGTCGGGCACATGTCACTCTCATTTCCCATCACGAAGAAGAATTCACCAGCGGTTCAGCCTGCCACCCCGGATCGACAATAGGGCGTGAAGCCATCCAGCCGTGTTGCGTCCCACTCACAAAAAAGCGACTTGGGAAATGGAGCTCAGGGGCACTGCACTTCCTAAACCTGCAGAGTTCTAAACGATAACTATCGCCCCAAAATATATTGAGGTCAGGCTACGAAGAGGCGTTGAACGCAAGTCAGAACTGCAGGAAACGGATGTCAACGGCTACATCGGAATGGCCCCGATAGCACATGAAAAGCGCCAGAACGTGGACAATGATGCGGTTGGCCAAAAAGGGCGTATGCGTTTTTTCCTGAATATATTCAGGAAAAAACGCATACGCCCTTTTTGGCCAACCAAGCAACCTGGGAGAGCAAATCAGCACTACAAAGAAGTCTCTCGCCCCCCCCCGGGGCAAAAGGGCCAGGCGAAAAAAGTCTAAAAACCAGAAAGGCAGGACAGCCCACGGAGTCAAGGGAGCCTTGTTAAGCTGATGGGCGGGATGTCAATGGCCAACAGCCAATCTTCACAAGTGTATCCTCTTTCCCAAACCATGTCAAACACAGAACCACAGAGCATAGGGCACTTCCACACATGGGCGTTGACCTTGGGAAAATCAAAAAATCAACCAGACACAGGGACCCCAAAGTTGAGGGCTGCTGTCTTGACAAGAACCTCCACTCCGGTACACGTTTCATATCCCAGGAAAGAGCCAAGTGGACAAAGACGAGTGGACAAGTGGACAAAGACAAGTGGACAAGTGGACAAGTGGTGCTACGTAGGTCCAATGGAGTGTCACTCAGCCATGAAATCCACGTCATGAGGCTGGTAGCAGCATCCTGAGTGGATTTAGGTACGATCATCCTCAGTGAAATAAGTCCCACAAAAAAACAAACTTATGATATCACTTATCGAGGGAATGTAAAAATCGCTCCCCATGCACTGAATCCCCAAACAGAACAGAGTCACGCTTTTAGAAAACACACTTATGCCTGCTTCAGGGGAAAGGTGAGGTGGGGTGACGCATAAAACTCGAGTTTGAAATGAGCACAGATACCCTTCCGAAAACCGAATATGGAATGGACACGACCTACTCCTTGCTCAATCAACTGGACTCACCAGACCCTGTTCATCGCAGAAGAATCTATCCGACTAGTAAGCATCTTAAAAGCTAAGTCTTGACATCTCTGTGTAAGTGCATCAAGTGTGTGTAAAGCGGCCTAAAACCAGCAGGGAAAATCAGCTCAGACCCATTCTGAGGATACATTTCCAACATAAAGAAGAAACAAGCAGGGCAAAACAGAGAGAACTTCTTCCAAAATGCGTTCAGGGACTGGCATGCAACCAGGATTGACCACATCTACAGCCCCAGCGGCAGAAGACATAAGGCTGGACACTCTTGGGGCTGAGACGATTGGTGAGGTTGGGAAAGCAAATGCAGACCCTTGAAAGGAATCCTGCGTGCTCCCCATTCCATGGGTCCCAACTCTCCAGGTTCAACGCAATCTTCCGACAGCGAAAGCACTCATTGGAAACCCAGCGGATGCTACACCGTGGGATCGGGAAAGCTTTCTGAAACTCACCTCAGTTTTCATCTCCTGGTGCTCGTGTTCTCCATTCAGGCCCCCTTACTAACAATCTCCCCACTTGGAGACTCGGCGCCTTTCCATGCCTCTTTCGTACCGTCTGCAATTTGTCCGCAGGATGAACTGCAAGAGGGGGAACCAATGAGAGACTCGCTGGAGGTGTTTGGTCGGGCACATGTCACTCTCATTTCCCATCACGAAGAAGAATTCACCAGCGGTTCAGCCTGCCACCCCGGATCGACAATAGGGCGTGAAGCCATCCAGCCGTGCTGCGTCCCACTCACAAAAAAGCGACTTGGGAAATGGAGCTCAGGGGCACTGCACTTCCCAAACCTGCAGAGTTCTAAACGATAACTATCGCCCCAAAATATATTGAGGTCAGGCTACGAAGAGGCGCTGAACGCAAGGCAGAACTGCAGGAAACGGATGTCAACGGCTACATCGGAATGGCCCCGATAGCACATGAAAAGCGCCAGAACGTGGACAATGATGCGGTTGGCCAAAAAGGGCGTATGCGTTTTTTCCTGAATATATTCAGGAAAAAACGCATACGCCCTTTTTGGCCAACCAAGCAACCTGGGAGAGCAAATCAGCACTACAAAGAAATCTCTCGCCCCCCCTGGGGCAAAAGGGCCAGGCGAAAAAAGTCTAAAAACCAGAAAGGCAGGACAGGCCACGGAGCCAAGGGAGCCTTGTTAAGCTGATGGGCGGGATGTCAATGGCCAACAGCCAATCTTCACAAGTGTATCCTCTTTCCCAAACCATGTAAAACACAGAACCACAGAGCATAGGGCACTTCCACACATGGGCGTTGACCTTGGGAAAATGAAAAAAATCAACCAGACACAGGGACCCCAAAGTTGAGGGCTGCTGTCTTGACAAGAACCTCCACTCCAGTACACGTTTCATATCCCAGGAAAGAGCCAAGTGGACAAAGACGAGTGGACAAGTGGACAAAGACAAGTGGACAAGTGGTGCTACGTAGGTCCAATGGAGTGTCACTCAGCCATGAAATCCACGTCATGAGGCTGGTAGCAGCATCCTGAGTGGATTTAGGTACGATCATCCTCAGTGAAATAAGTCCCACAAAAAAAGAAACTTATGATATCACTTATCGAGGGAATGTAAAAATCGCTCCCCATGCACTGAATCCCCAAACAGAACAGAGTCACGCTTTTAGAAAACACACTTATGCCTGCTTCAGGGGAAAGGTGAGGTGCGGTGACGCATAAAACTCGAGTTTGAAATGAGCACAGATACCCTTCCGAAAACCGAATATGGAATGGACACGACCTACTCCTTGCTCAATCAACTGGACTCACCAGACCCTGTTCATCGCACAAGTATCTATCCGACTAGTAAGCATCTTAAAAGCTAAGTCTTGATATCTCTGTGTAAGTGCATCAAGTGTGTGTAAAGCGGCCTAAAACCAGCAGGGAAAATCAGCTCAGACCCATTCTGAGGATACATTTCCAACATAAAGAAGAAACAAGCAGGGCAAAACAGAGAGAAATTCTTCCAAAATGCGTTCAGGGACTGGCATGCAACCAGGATTGACCACATCTACAGCCCCAGCGGCAGAAGACATAAGGCTGGACACTCTTGGGGCTGAGACGATTGGTGAGGTTGGGAAAGCAAATGCAGACCCTTGAAAGGAATCCTGCGTGCTCCCCATTCCATGGCTCCCAACTCTCCAGGTTCAACGCAATCTTCCGACAGCGAAAGCACTCATTGGAAACCCAGCGGATGCTACACCGTGGGATCGGGAAAGCTTTCTGAAACTCACCTCAGTTTTCATCTCCTGGTGCTCGTGTTCTCCATTCAGGCCCCCTTACTAACAATCTCCCCACTTGGAGACTCGGCGCCTTTCCATGCCTCTTTCGTACCGTCTGCAATTTGTCCGCAGGATGAACTGCAAGAGGGGGAACCAATGAGAGACTCGCTGGAGGTGTTTGGTCGGGCACATGTCACTCTCATTTCCCATCACGAAGAAGAATTCACCAGCGGTTCAGCCTGCCACCCTGGATCGACAATAGGGCGTGAAGCCATCCAGCCGTGTTGCGTCCCACTCACAAAAAAGCGACTTGGGAAATGGAGCTCAGGGGCACTGCACTTCCCAAACCTGCAGAGTTCTAAACGATAACTATCGCCCCAAAATATATTGAGGTCAGGCTACGAAGAGGCGCTGAACGCAAGGCAGAACTGCAGGAAACGGATGTTAACGGGTACATCGGAATGGCCCCGATAGCACATGAAAAGCGCCAGAACGTGGACAATGATGCGGTTGGCCAAAAAGGGCGTATGCGTTTTTTCCTGAATATATTGAGGAAAAAACGCATACGCCCTTTTTGGCCAACCAAGCAACCTGGGAGAGCAAATCAGCACTACAAAGAAATCTCTCGCCCCCCGCGGGGCAAAAGGGCCAGGCGAAAAAAGTCTAAAAACCAGAAAGGCAGGACAGGCCACGGAGTCAAGGGAGCCTTGTTAAGCTGATGGGCGGGATGTCAATGGCCAACAGCCAATCTTCACAAGTGTATCCTCTTTCCCAAACCATGGAAAACACAGAACCACAGAGCATAGGGCACTTCCACACATGGGCGTTGACCTTGGGAAAATGAAAAAATCAACCAGACACAGGGACCCCAAAGTTGAGGGCTGCTGTCTTGACAAGAACCTCCACTCCGGTACACGTTTCATATCCCAGGAAAGAGCCAAGTGGACAAAGACGAGTGGACAAGTGGACAAAGACAAGTGGACAAGTGGACAAGTGGTGCTACGTAGGTCCAATGGAGTGTCACTCAGCCATGAAATCCACGTCATGAGGCTGGTAGCAGCATCCTGAGTGAATTTAGGTACGATCATCCTCAGTGAAATAAGTCCCACAAAAAAACAAACTTATGATATCACTTATCGAGGGAATGTAAAAATCGCTCCCCATGCACTGAATCCCCAAACAGAACAGAGTCACGCTTTTAGAAAACACACTTATGCCTGCTTCAGGGGAAAGGTGAGGTGGGGTGACGCATAAAACTCGAGTTTGAAATGAGCACAGATACCCTTCCGAAAACCGAATATGGAATGGACATGACCTACTCCTTGCTCAATCAACTGGACTCACCAGACCCTGTTCATCGCACAAGAATCTATCCGACTAGTAAGCATCTTAAAAGCTAAGTCTTGATATCTCTGTGTAAGTGCATCAAGTGTGTGTAAAGCGGCCTAAAACCAGCAGGGAAAATCAGCTCAGACCCATTCTGAGGATACATTTCCAACATAAAGAAGAAACAAGCAGGGCAAAACAGAGAGAAATTCTTCCAAAATGCGTTCAGGGACTGGCATGCAACCAGGATTGACCACATCTACAGCCCCAGCGGCAGAAGACATAAGGCTGGACACTCTTGGGGCTGAGACGATTGGTGAGGTTGGGAAAGCAAATGCAGACCCTTGAAAGGAATCCTGCGTGCTCCCCATTCCATGGGTCCCAACTCTCCAGGTTCAACGCAATCTTCCGACAGCGAAAGCACTCATTGGAAACCCAGCGGATGCTACACCGTGGGATCGGGAAAGCTTTCTGAAACTCACCTCAGTTTTCATCTCCTGGTGCTCGTGTTCTCCATTCAGGCCCCCTTACTAACAATCTCCCCACTTGGAGACTCGGCGCCTTTCCATGCCTCTTTCGTACCGTCTGCAATTTGTCCGCAGGATGAACTGCAAGAGGGGGAACCAATGAGAGACTCGCTGGAGGTGTTTGGTCGGGCACATGTCACTCTCATTTCCCATCACGAAGAAGAATTCACCAGCGGTTCAGCCTGCCACCCCGGATCGACAATAGGGCGTGAAGCCATCCAGCCGTGTTGCGTCCCACTCACAAAAAAGCGACTTGGGAAATGGAGCTCAGGGGCACTGCACTTCCCAAACCTGCAGAGTTCTAAACGATAACTATCGCCCCAAAATATATTGAGGTCAGGCTACGAAGAGGCGCTGAACGCAAGGCAGAACTGCAGGAAACGGATGTCAACGGCTACATCGGAATGGCCCCGATAGCACATGAAAAGCGCCAGAACGTGGACAATGATGCGGTTGGCCAAAAAGGGCGTATGCGTTTTTTCCTGAATATATTCAGGAAAAAACGCATACGCCCTTTTTGGCCAACCAAGCAACCTGGGAGAGCAAATCAGCACTACAAAGAAATCTCTCGCCCCCCGCGGGGCAAAAGGGCCAGGCGAAAAAAGTCTAAAAACCAGAAAGGCAGGACAGGCCACGGAGTCAAGGGAGCCTTGTTAAGCTGATGGGCGGGATGTCAATGGCCAACAGCCAATCTTCACAAGTGTATCCTCTTTCCCAAACCATGGAAAACACAGAACCACAGAGCATAGGGCACTTCCACACATGGGCGTTGACCTTGGGAAAATGAAAAAATCAACCAGACACAGGGACCCCAAAGTTGAGGGCTGCTGTCTTGACAAGAACCTCCACTCCGGTACACGTTTCATATCCCAGGAAAGAGCCAAGTGGACAAAGACGAGTGGACAAGTGGACAAAGACAAGTGGACAAGTGGACAAGTGGTGCTACGTAGGTCCAATGGAGTGTCACTCAGCCATGAAATCCACGTCATGAGGCTGGTAGCAGCATCCTGAGTGGATTTAGGTACGATCATCCTCAGTGAAATAAGTCCCACAAAAAAACAAACTTATGATATCACTTATCGAGGGAATGTAAAAATCGCTCCCCATGCACTGAATCCCCAAACAGAACAGAGTCACGCTTTTAGAAAACACACTTATGCCTGCTTCAGGGGAAAGGTGAGGTGGGGTGACGCATAAAACTCGAGTTTGAAATGAGCACAGATACCCTTCCGAAAACCGAATATGGAATGGACACGACCTACTCCTTGCTCAATCAACTGGACTCACCAGACCCTGTTCATCGCACAAGAATCTATCCGACTAGTAAGCATCTTAAAAGCTAAGTCTTGATATCTCTGTGTAAGTGCATCAAGTGTGTGTAAAGCGGCCTAAAACCAGCAGGGAAAATCAGCTCAGACCCATTCTGAGGATACATTTCCAACATAAAGAAGAAACAAGCAGGGCAAAACAGAGAGAAATTCTTCCAAAATGCGTTCAGGGACTGGCATGCAATCAGGATTGACCACATCTACAGCCCCAGCGGCAGAAGACATAAGGCTGGACACTCTTGGGGCTGAGACGATTGGTGAGGTTGGGAAAGCAAATGCAGACCCTTGAAAGGAATCCTGCGTGCTCCCCATTCCATGGCTCCCAACTCTCCAGGTTCAACGCAATCTTCCGACAGCGAAAGCACTCATTGGAAACCCAGCGGATGCTACACCGTGGGATCGGGAAAGCTTTCTGAAACTCACCTCAGTTTTCATCTCCTGGTGCTCGTGTTCTCCATTCAGGCCCCCTTACTAACAATCTCCCCACTTGGAGACTCGGCGCCTTTCCATGCCTCTTTCGTACCGTCTGCAATTTGTCCGCAGGATGAACTGCAAGAGGGGGAACCAATGAGAGAATCGCTGGAGGTGTTTGGTCGGGCACATGTCACTCTCATTTCCCATCACGAAGAAGAATTCACCAGCGGTTCAGCCTGCCACCCCGGATCGACAATAGGGCGTGAAGCCATCCAGCCGTGTTGCGTCCCACTCACAAAAAAGCGACTTGGGAAATGGAGCTCAGGGGCACTGCACTTCCCAAACCTGCAGAGTTCTAAACGATAACTATCGCCCCAAAATATATTGAGGTCAGGCTACGAAGAGGCGCTGAACGCAAGGCAGAACTGCAGGAAACGGATGTCAACGGGTACATCGGAATGGCCCCGATAGCACATGAAAAGCGCCAGAACGTGGACAATGATGCGGTTGGCCAAAAAGGGCGTATGCGTTTTTTCCTGAATATATTGAGGAAAAAACGCATACGCCCTTTTTGGCCAACCAAGCAACCTGGGAGAGCAAATCAGCACTACAAAGAAATCTCTCGCCCCCCCCTGGGGCAAAAGGGCCTGGCGAAAAAAGTCTAAAAACCAGAAAGGCAGGACAGGCCACGGAGCCAAGGGAGCCTTGTTAAGCTGATGGGCGGGATGTCAATGGCCAACAGCCAATCTTCACAAGTGTATCCTCTTTCCCAAACCATGTAAAACACAGAACCACAGAGCATAGGGCACTTCCACACATGGGCGTTGACCTTGGGAAAATGAAAAAATCAACCAGACACAGGGACCCCAAAGTTGAGGGCTGCTGTCTTGACAAGAACCTCCACTCCGGTACACGTGTCATATCCCAGGAAAGAGCCAAGTGGACAAAGACGAGTGGACAAGTTGACAAAGACAAGTGGACAAGTGGACAAGTGGTGCTACGTAGGTCCAATGGAGTGTCACTCAGCCATGAAATCCACGTCATGAGGCTGGTAGCAGCATCCTGAGTGGATTTAGGTACGATCATCCTCAGTGAAATAAGTCCCACAAAAAAAGAAACTTATGATATCACTTATCGAGGGAATGTAAAAATCGCTCCCCATGCACTGAATCCCCAAACAGAACAGAGTCACACTTTTAGAAAACACACTTATGCCTGCTTCAGGGGAAAGGTGAGGTGGGGTGACGCATAAAACTCGAGTTTGAAATGAGCACAGATACCCTTCCGAAAACCGAATATGGAATGGACACGACCTACTCCTTGCTCAATCAACTGGACTCACCAGACCCTGTTCATCGCACAAGTATCTATCCGACTAGTAAGCATCTTAAAAGCTAAGTCTTGATATCTCTGTGTAAGTGCATCAAGTGTGTGTAAAGCGGCCTAAAACCAGCAGGGAAAATCAGCTCAGACCCATTCTGAGGATACATTTCCAACATAAAGAAGAAACAAGCAGGGCAAAACAGAGAGAAATTCTTCCAAAATGCGTTCAGGGACTGGCATGCAACCAGGATTGACCACATCTACAGCCCCAGCGGCAGAAGACATAAGGCTGGACACTCTTGGGGCTGAGACGATTGGTGAGGTTGGGAAAGCAAATGCAGACCCTTGAAAGGAATCCTGCGTGCTCCCCATTCCATGGCTCCCAACTCTCCAGGTTCAACGCAATCTTCCGACAGCGAAAGCACTCATTGGAAACCCAGCGGATGCTACACCGTGGGATCGGGAAAGCTTTCTGAAACTCACCTCAGTTTTCATCTCCTGGTGCTCGTGTTCTCCATTCAGGCCCCCTTACTAACAATCTCCCCACTTGGAGACTCGGCGCCTTTCCATGCCTCTTTCGTACCGTCTGCAATTTGTCCGCAGGATGAACTGCAAGAGGGGGAACCAATGAGAGAATCGCTGGAGGTGTTTGGTCGGGCACATGTCACTCTCATTTCCCATCACGAAGAAGAATTCACCAGCGGTTCAGCCTGCCACCCCGGATCGACAATAGGGCGTGAAGCCATCCAGCCGTGTTGCGTCCCACTCACAAAAAAGCGACTTGGGAAATGGAGCTCAGGGGCACTGCACTTCCCAAACCTGCAGAGTTCTAAACGATAACTATCGCCCCAAAATATATTGAGGTCAGGCTACGAAGAGGCGCTGAACGCAAGGCAGAACTGCAGGAAACGGATGTCAACGGCTACATCGGAATGGCCCCGATAGCACATGAAAAGCGCCAGAACGTGGACAATGATGCGGTTGGCCAAAAAGGGCGTATGCGTTTTTTCCTGAATATATTCAGGAAAAAACGCATACGCCCTTTTTGGCCAACCAAGCAACCTGGGAGAGCAAATCAGCACTACAAAGAAATCTCTCGCCCCCCCCTGGGGCAAAAGGGCCTGGCGAAAAAAGTCTAAAAACCAGAAAGGCAGGACAGGCCACGGAGCCAAGGGAGCCTTGTTAAGCTGATGGGCGGGATGTCAATGGCCAACAGCCAATCTTCACAAGTGTATCCTCTTTCCCAAACCATGTAAAACACAGAACCACAGAGCATAGGGCACTTCCACACATGGGCGTTGACCTTGGGAAAATGAAAAAATCAACCAGACACAGGGACCCCAAAGTTGAGGGCTGCTGTCTTGACAAGAACCTCCACTCCGGTACACGTGTCATATCCCAGGAAAGAGCCAAGTGGACAAAGACGAGTGGACAAGTGGACAAAGACAAGTGGACAAGTGGACAAGTGGTGCTACGTAGGTCCAATGGAGTGTCACTCAGCCATGAAATCCACGTCATGAGGCTGGTAGCAGCATCCTGAGTGGATTTAGGTACGATCATCCTCAGTGAAATAAGTCCCACAAAAAAACAAACTTATGATATCACTTATCGAGGGAATGTAAAAATCGCTCCCCATGCACTGAATCCCCAAACAGAACAGAGTCACGCTTTTAGAAAACACACTTATGCCTGCTTCAGGGGAAAGGTGAGGTGGGGTGACGCATAAAACTCGAGTTTGAAATGAGCACAGATACCCTTCCGAAAACCGAATATGGAATGGACACGACCTACTCCTTGCTCAATCAACTGGACTCACCAGACCCTGTTCATCGCACAAGTATCTATCCGACTAGTAAGCATCTTAAAAGCTAAGTCTTGATATCTCTGTGTAAGTGCATCAAGTGTGTGTAAAGCGGCCTAAAACCAGCAGGGAAAATCAGCTCAGACCCATTCTGAGGATACATTTCCAACATAAAGAAGAAACAAGCAGGGCAAAACAGAGAGAAATTCTTCCAAAATGCGTTCAGGGACTGGCATGCAACCAGGATTGACCACATCTACAGCCCCAGCGGCAGAAGACATAAGGCTGGACACTCTTGGGGCTGAGACGATTGGTGAGGTTGGGAAAGCAAATGCAGACCCTTGAAAGGAATCCTGCGTGCTCCCCATTCCATGGGTCCCAACTCTCCAGGTTCAACGCAATCTTCCGACAGCGAAAGCACTCATTGGAAACCCAGCGGATGCTACACCGTGGGATCGGGAAAGCTTTCTGAAACTCACCTCAGTTTTCATCTCCTGGTGCTCGTGTTCTCCATTCAGGCCCCCTTACTAACAATCTCCCCACTTGGAGACTCGGCGCCTTTCCATGCCTCTTTCGTACCGTCTTCAATTTGTCCGCAGGATGAACTGCAAGAGGGGGAACCAATGAGAGACTCGCTGGAGGTGTTTGGTCGGGCACATGTCACTCTCATTTCCCATCACGAAGAAGAATTCACCAGCGGTTCAGCCTGCCACCCCGGATCGACAATAGGGCGTGAAGCCATCCAGCCGTGTTGCGTCCCACTCACAAAAAAGCGACTTGGGAAATGGAGCTCAGGGGCACTGCACTTCCCAAACCTGCAGAGTTCTAAACGATAACTATCGCCCCAAAATATATTGAGGTCAGGCTACGAAGAGGCGCTGAACGCAAGGTAGAACTGCAGGAAACGGATGTTAACGGGTACATCGGAATGGCCCCGATAGCACATGAAAAGCGCCAGAACGTGGACAATGATGCGGTTGGCCAAAAAGGGCGTATGCGTTTTTTCCTGAATATATTCAGGAAAAAACGCATACGCCCTTTTTGGCCAACCAAGCAACCTGGGAGAGCAAATCAGCACTACAAAGAAATCTCTCGCCCCCCGCGGGGCAAAAGGGCCAGGCGAAAAAAGTCTAAAAACCAGAAAGGCAGGACAGGCCACGGAGTCAAGGGAGCCTTGTTAAGCTGATGGGCGGGATGTCAATGGCCAACAGCCAATCTTCACAAGTGTATCCTCTTTCCCAAACCATGGAAAACACAGAACCACAGAGCATAGGGCACTTCCACACATGGGCGTTGACCTTGGGAAAATGAAAAAATCAACCAGACACAGGGACCCCAAAGTTGAGGGCTGCTGTCTTGACAAGAACCTCCACTCCGGTACACGTTTCATATCCCAGGAAAGAGCCAAGTGGACAAAGACGAGTGGACAAGTGGACAAAGACAAGTGGACAAGTGGACAAGTGGTGCTACGTAGGTCCAATGGAGTGTCACTCAGCCATGAAATCCACGTCATGAGGCTGGTAGCAGCATCCTGAGTGGATTTAGGTACGATCATCCTCAGTGAAATAAGTCCCACAAAAAAACAAACTTATGATATCACTTATCGAGGGAATGTAAAAATCGCTCCCCATGCACTGAATCCCCAAACAGAACAGAGTCACGGTTTTAGAAAACACACTTATGCCTGCTTCACGGGAAAGGTGAGGTGGGGTGACGCATAAAACTCGAGTTTGAAATGAGCACAGATACCCTTCCGAAAACCGAATATGGAATGGACACGACCTACTCCTTGCTCAATCAACTGGACTCACCAGACCCTGTTCATCGCACAAGAATCTATCCGACTAGTAAGCATCTTCAAAGCTAAGTCTTGATATCTCTGTGTAAGTGCATCAAGTGTGTGTAAAGCGGCCTAAAACCAGCAGGGAAAATCAGCTCAGACCCATTCTGAGGATACATTTCCAACATAAAGAAGAAACAAGCAGGGCAAAACAGAGAGAAATTCTTCCAAAATGCGTTCAGGGACTGGCATGCAACCAGGATTGACCACATCTACAGCCCCAGCGGCAGAAGACATAAGGCTGGACACTCTTGGGGCTGAGACGATTGGTGAGGTTGGGAAAGCAAATGCAGACCCTTGAAAGGAATCCTGCGTGCTCCCCATTCCATGGGTCCCAACTCTCCAGGTTCAACACAATCTTCCGACAGCGAAAGCACTCATTGGAAACCCAGCGGATGCTACACCGTGGGATCGGGAAAGCTTTCTGAAACTCACCTCAGTTTTCATCTCCTGGTGCTCGTGTTCTCCATTCAGGCCCCCTTACTAACAATCTCCCCACTTGGAGACTCGGCGCCTTTCCATGCCTCTTTCGTACCGTCTGCAATTTGTCCGCAGGATGAACTGCAAGAGGGGGAACCAATGAGAGACTCGCTGGAGGTGTTTGGTCGGGCACATGTCACTCTCATTTCCCATCACGAAGAAGAATTCACCAGCGGTTCAGCCTGCCACCCCGGATCGACAATAGGGCGTGAAGCCATCCAGCCGTGTTGCGTCCCACTCACAAAAAAGCGACTTGGGAAATGGAGCTCAGGGGCACTGCACTTCCCAAACCTGCAGAGTTCTAAACGATAACTATCGCCCCAAAATATATTGAGGTCAGGCTACGAAGAGGCGCTGAACGCAAGGCAGAACTGCAGGAAACGGATGTCAACGGCTACATCGGAATGGCCCCGATAGCACATGAAAAGCGCCAGAACGTGGACAATGATGCGGTTGGCCAAAAAGGGCGTATGCGTTTTTTCCTGAATATATTCAGGAAAAAACGCATACGCCCTTTTTGGCCAACCAAGCAACCTGGGAGAGCAAATCAGCACTACAAAGAAATCTCTCGCCCCCCCCCCCGGGGCAAAAGGGCCAGGCGAAAAAAGTCTAAAAACCAGAAAGGCAGGACAGGCCACGGAGCCAAGGGAGCCTTGTTAAGCTGATGGGCGGGATGTCAATGGCCAACAGCCAATCTTCACAAGTGTATCCTCTTTCCCAAACCATGGAAAACACAGAACCACAGAGCATAGGGCACTTCCACACATGGGCGTTGACCTTGGGAAAATGAAAAAATCAACCAGACACAGGGACCCCAAAGTTGAGGGCTGCTGTCTTGACAAGAACCTCCACTCCGGTACACGTTTCATATCCCAGGAAAGAGCCAAGTGGACAAAGACGAGTGGACAAGTGGACAAAGACAAGTGGACAAGTGGACAAGTGGTGCTACGTAGGTCCAATGGAGTGTCACTCAGCCATGAAATCCACGTCATGAGGCTGGTAGCAGCATCCTGAGTGGATTTAGGTACGATCATCCTCAGTGAAATAAGTCCCACAAAAAAACAAACTTATGATATCACTTATCGAGGGAATGTAAAAATCGCTCCCCATGCACTGAATCCCCAAACAGAACAGAGTCACGGTTTTAGAAAACACACTTATGCCTGCTTCACGGGAAAGGTGAGGTGGGGTGACGCATAAAACTCGAGTTTGAAATGAGCACAGATACCCTTCCGAAAACCGAATATGGAATGGACACGACCTACTCCTTGCTCAATCAACTGGACTCACCAGACCCTGTTCATCGCACAAGAATCTATCCGACTAGTAAGCATCTTCAAAGCTAAGTCTTGATATCTCTGTGTAAGTGCATCAAGTGTGTGTAAAGCGGCCTAAAACCAGCAGGGAAAATCAGCTCAGACCCATTCTGAGGATACATTTCCAACATAAAGAAGAAACAAGCAGGGCAAAACAGAGAGAAATTCTTCCAAAATGCGTTCAGGGACTGGCATGCAACCAGGATTGACCACATCTACAGCCCCAGCGGCAGAAGACATAAGGCTGGACACTCTTGGGGCTGAGACGATTGGTGAGGTTGGGAAAGCAAATGCAGACCCTTGAAAGGAATCCTGCGTGCTCCCCATTCCATGGGTCCCAACTCTCCAGGTTCAACGCAATCTTCCGACAGCGAAAGCACTCATTGGAAACCCAGCGGATGCTACACCGTGGGATCGGGAAAGCTTTCTGAAACTCACCTCAGTTTTCATCTCCTGGTGCTCGTGTTCTCCATTCAGGCCCCCTTACTAACAATCTCCCCACTTGGAGACTCGGCGCCTTTCCATGCCTCTTTCGTACCGTCTGCAATTTGTCCGCAGGATGAACTGCAAGAGGGGGAACCAATGAGAGACTCGCTGGAGGTGTTTGGTCGGGCACATGTCACTCTCATTTCCCATCACGAAGAAGAATTCACCAGCGGTTCAGCCTGCCACCCCGGATCGACAATAGGGCGTGAAGCCATCCAGCCGTGTTGCGTCCCACTCACAAAAAAGCGACTTGGGAAATGGAGCTCAGGGGCACTGCACTTCCCAAACCTGCAGAGTTCTAAACGATAACTATCGCCCCAAAATATATTGAGGTCAGGCTACGAAGAGGCGCTGAACGCAAGGCAGAACTGCAGGAAACGGATGTCAACGGCTACATCGGAATGGCCCCGATAGCACATGAAAAGCGCCAGAACGTGGACAATGATGCGGTTGGCCAAAAAGGGCGTATGCGTTTTTTCCTGAATATATTCAGGAAAAAACGCATACGCCCTTTTTGGCCAACCAAGCAACCTGGGAGAGCAAATCAGCACTACAAAGAAATCTCTCGCCCCCCCCCCGGGGCAAAAGGGCCAGGCGAAAAAAGTCTAAAAACCAGAAAGGCAGGACAGGCCACGGAGCCAAGGGAGCCTTGTTAAGCTGATGGGCGGGATGTCAATGGCCAACAGCCAATCTTCACAAGTGTATCCTCTTTCCCAAACCATGGAAAACACAGAACCACAGAGCATAGGGCACTTCCACACATGGGCGTTGACCTTGGGAAAATGAAAAAATCAACCAGACACAGGGACCCCAAAGTTGAGGGCTGCTGTCTTGACAAGAACCTCCACTCCGGTACACGTTTCATATCCCAGGAAAGAGCCAAGTGGACAAAGACGAGTGGACAAGTGGACAAAGACAAGTGGACAAGTGGTGCTACGTAGGTCCAATGGAGTGTCACTCAGCCATGAAATCCACGTCATGAGGCTGGTAGCAGCATCCTGAGTGGATTTAGGTACGATCATCCTCAGTGAAATACGTCCCACAAAAAAAGAAACTTATGATATCACTTATCGAGGGAATGTAAAAATCGCTCCCCATGCACTGAATCCCCAAACAGAACAGAGTCACGCTTTTAGAAAACAAACTTATGCCTGCTTCAGGGGAAAGGTGAGGTGGGGTGACGCATAAAACTCGAGTTTGAAATGAGCACAGATACCCTTCCGAAAACCGAATATGGAATGGACACGACCTACTCCTTGCTCAATCAACTGGACTCACCAGACCCTGTTCATCGCACAAGTATCTATCCGACTAGTAAGCATCTTAAAAGCTAAGTCTTGATATCTCTGTGTAAGTGCATCAAGTGTGTGTAAAGCGGCCTAAAACCAGCAGGGAAAATCAGCTCAGACCCATTCTGAGGATACATTTCCAACATAAAGAAGAAACAAGCAGGGCAAAACAGAGAGAAATTCTTTCAAAATGCGTTCAGGGACTGGCATGCAACCAGGATTGACCACATCTACAGCCCCAGCGGCAGAAGACATAAGGCTGGACACTCTTGGGGCTGAGACGATTGGTGAGGTTGGGAAAGCAAATGCAGACCCTTGAAAGGAATCCTGCGTGCTCCCCATTCCATGGGTCCCAACTCTCCAGGTTCAACGCAATCTTCCGACAGCGAAAGCACTCATTGGAAACCCAGCGGATGCTACACCGTGGGATCGGGAAAGCTTTCTGAAACTCACCTCAGTTTTCATCTCCTGGTGCTCGTGTTCTCCATTCAGGCCCCCTTACTAACAATCTCCCCACTTGGAGACTCGGCGCCTTTCCATGCCTCTTTCGTACCGTCTGCAATTTGTCCGCAGGATGAACTGCAAGAGGGGGAACCAATGAGAGACTCGCTGGAGGTGTTTGGTCGGGCACATGTCACTCTCATTTCCCATCACGAAGAAGAATTCACCAGCGGTTCAGCCTGCCACCCCGGATCGACAATAGGGCGTGAAGCCATCCAGCCGTGTTGCGTCCCACTCACAAAAAAGCGACTTGGGAAATGGAGCTCAGGGGCACTGCACTTCCCAAACCTGCAGAGTTCTAAACGATAACTATCGCCCCAAAATATATTGAGGTCAGGCTACGAAGAGGCGCTGAACGCAAGGCAGAACTGCAGGAAACGGATGTTAACGGGTACATCGGAATGGCCCCGATAGCACATGAAAAGCGCCAGAACGTGGACAATGATGCGGTTGGCCAAAAAGGGCGTATGCGTTTTTTCCTGAATATATTGAGGAAAAAACGCATACGCCCTTTTTGGCCAACCAAGCAACCTGGGAGAGCAAATCAGCACTACAAAGAAATCTCTCGCCCCCCCCCCCGGGGCAAAAGGGCCAGGCGAAAAAAGTCTAAAAACCAGAAAGGCAGGACAGCCCACGGAGTCAAGGGAGCCTTGTTAAGCTGATGGGCGGGATGTCAATGGCCAACAGCCAATCTTCACAAGTGTATCCTCTTTCCCAAACCATGTCAAACACAGAACCACAGAGCATAGGGCACTTCCCCACATGGGCGTTGACCTTGGGAAAATGAAAAAATCAACCAGACACAGGGACCCCAAAGTTGAGGGCTGCTGTCTTGACAAGAACCTCCACTCCGGTACACGTTTCATATCCCAGGAAAGAGCCAAGTGGACAAAGACGAGTGGACAAGTGGACAAAGACAAGTGGACAAGTGGACAAGTGGTGCTACGTAGGTCCAATGGAGTGTCACTCAGCCATGAAATCCACGTCATGAGGCTGGTAGCAGCATCCTGAGTGGATTTAGGTACGATCATCCTCAGTGAAATAAGTCCCACAAAAAAAGAAACTTATGATATCACTTATCGAGGGAATGTAAAAATCGCTCCCCATGAACGGAATCCCCAAACAGAACAGAGTCACGCTTTTAGAAAACACACTTATGCCTGCTTCAGGGGAAAGGTGAGGTGCGGTGACGCATAAAACTCGAGTTTGAAATGAGCACAGATACCCTTCCGAAAACCGAATATGGAATGGACACGACCTACTCCTTGCTCAATCAACTGGACTCACCAGACCCTGTTCATCGCACAAGTATCTATCCGACTAGTAAGCATCTTAAAAGCTAAGTCTTGATATCTCTGTGTAAGTGCATCAAGGGTGTGTAAAGCGGCCTAAAACCAGCAGGGAAAATCAGCTCAGACCCATTCTGAGGATACATTTCCAACACAAAGAAGAAACAAGCAGGGCAAAACAGAGAGAAATTCTTCCAAAATGCGTTCAGGGACTGGCATGCAACCAGGATTGACCACATCTACAGCCCCAGCGGCAGAAGACATAAGGCTGGACACTCTTGGGGCTGAGACGATTGGTGAGGTTGGGAAAGCAAATGCAGACCCTTGAAAGGAATCCTGCGTGCTCCCCATTCCATGGCTCCCAACTCTCCAGGTTCAACGCAATCTTCCGACAGCGAAAGCACTCATTGGAAACCCAGCGGATGCTACACCGTGGGATCGGGAAAGCTTTCTGAAACTCACCTCAGTTTTCCTCTCCTGGTGCTCGTGTTCTCCATTCAGGCCCCCTTACTAACAATCTCCCCACTTGGAGACTCGGCGCCTTTCCATGCCTCTTTCGTACCGTCTGCAATTTGTCCGCAGGATGAACTGCAAGAGGGGGAACCAATGAGAGACTCGCTGGAGGTGTTTGGTCGGGCACATGTCACTCTCATTTCCCATCACGAAGAAGAATTCACCAGCGGTTCAGCCTGCCACCGCGGATCGACAATAGGGCGTGAAGCCATCCAGCCGTGTTGCGTCCCACTCACAAAAAAGCGACTTGGGAAATGGAGCTCAGGGGCCCTGCACTTCCCAAACCTGCAGAGTTCTAAACGATAACTATCGCCCCAAAATATATTGAGGTCAGGCTACGAAGAGGCGCTGAACGCAAGGCAGAACTGCAGGAAACGGATGTCAACGGGTACATCGGAATGGCCCCGATAGCACATGAAAAGCGCCAGAACGTGGACAATGATGCGGTTGGCCAAAAAGGGCGTATGCGTTTTTTCCTGAATATATTCAGGAAAAAACGCATACGCCCTTTTTGGCCAACCAAGCAACCTGGGAGAGCAAATCAGCACTACAAAGAAATCTCTCGCCCCCCCCACCCCGGGGCAAAAGGGCCAGGCGAAAAAAGTCTAAAAACCAGAAAGGCAGGACAGCCCACGGAGTCAAGGGAGCCTTGTTAAGCTGATGGGCGGGATGTCAATGGCCAACAGCCAATCTTCACAAGTGTATCCTCTTTCCCAAACCATGTCAAACACAGAACCACAGAGCATAGGGCACTTCCCCACATGGGCGTTGACCTTGGGAAAATGAAAAAATCAACCAGACACAGGGACCCCAAAGTTGAGGGCTGCTGTCTTGACAAGAACCTCCACTCCGGTACACGTTTCATATCCCAGGAAAGAGCCAAGTGGACAAAGACGAGTGGACAAGTGGACAAGTGGACAAGTGGTGCTACGTAGGTCCAATGGAGTGTCACTCAGCCATGAAATCCACGTCATGAGGCTGGTAGCAGCATCCTGAGTGGATTTAGGTACGATCATCCTCAGTGAAATAAGTCCCACAAAAAAAGAAACTTATGATATCACTTATCGAGGGAATGTAAAAATCGCTCCCCATGAACGGAATCCCCAAACAGAACAGAGTCACGCTTTTAGAAAACACACTTATGCCTGCTTCAGGGGAAAGGTGAGGTGGGGTGACGCATAAAACTCGAGTTTGAAATGAGCACAGATACCCTTCCGAAAACCGAATATGGAATGGACACGACCTACTCCTTGCTCAATCAACTGGACTCACCAGACCCTGTTCATCGCACAAGTATCTATCCGACTAGTAAGCATCTTAAAAGCTAAGTCTTGATATCTCTGTGTAAGTGCATCAAGGGTGTGTAAAGCGGCCTAAAACCAGCAGGGAAAATCAGCTCAGACCCATTCTGAGGATACATTTCCAACACAAAGAAGAAACAAGCAGGGCAAAACAGAGAGAAATTCTTCCAAAATGCGTTCAGGGACTGGCATGCAACCAGGATTGACCACATCTACAGCCCCAGCGGCAGAAGACATAAGGCTGGACACTCTTGGGGCTGAGACGATTGGTGAGGTTGGGAAAGCAAATGCAGACCCTTGAGAGGAATCCTGCGTGCTCCCCATTCCATGGCTCCCAACTCTCCAGGTTCAACGCAATCTTCCGACAGCGAAAGCACTCATTGGAAACCCAGCGGATGCTACACCGTGGGATCGGGAAAGCTTTCTGAAACTCACCTCAGTTTTCCTCTCCTGGTGCTCGTGTTCTCCATTCAGGCCCCCTTACTAACAATCTCCCCACTTGGAGACTCGGCGCCTTTCCATGCCTCTTTCGTACCGTCTGCAATTTGTCCGCAGGATGAACTGCAAGAGGGGGAACCAATGAGAGACTCGCTGGAGGTGTTTGGTCGGGCACATGTCACTCTCATTTCCCATCACGAAGAAGAATTCACCAGCGGTTCAGCCTGCCACCGCGGATCGACAATAGGGCGTGAAGCCATCCAGCCGTGTTGCGTCCCACTCACAAAAAAGCGACTTGGGAAATGGAGCTCAGGGGCCCTGCACTTCCCAAACCTGCAGAGTTCTAAACGATAACTATCGCCCCAAAATATATTGAGGTCAGGCTACGAAGAGGCGCTGAACGCAAGGCAGAACTGCAGGAAACGGATGTCAACGGGTACATCGGAATGGCCCCGATAGCACATGAAAAGCGCCAGAACGTGGACAATGATGCGGTTGGCCAAAAAGGGCGTATGCGTTTTTTCCTGAATATATTCAGGAAAAAACGCATACGCCCTTTTTGGCCAACCAAGCAACCTGGGAGAGCAAATCAGCACTACAAAGAAATCTCTCGCCCCCCCCCCCCCGGGGCAAAAGGGCCAGGCGAAAAAAGTCTAAAAACCAGAAAGGCAGGACAGCCCACGGAGTCAAGGGAGCCTTGTTAAGCTGATGGGCGGGATGTCAATGGCCAACAGCCAATCTTCACAAGTGTATCCTCTTTCCCAAACCATGTCAAACACAGAACCACAGAGCATAGGGCACTTCCCCACATGGGCGTTGACCTTGGGAAAATGAAAAAATCAACCAGACACAGGGACCCCAAAGTTGAGGGCTGCTGTCTTGACAAGAACCTCCACTCCGGTACACGTTTCATATCCCAGGAAAGAGCCAAGTGGACAAAGACGAGTGGACAAGTGGACAAAGACAAGTGGACAAGTGGACAAGTGGTGCTACGTAGGTCCAATGGAGTGTCACTCAGCCATGAAATCCACGTCATGAGGCTGGTAGCAGCATCCTGAGTGGATTTAGGTACGATCATCCTCAGTGAAATAAGTCCCACAAAAAAAGAAACTTATGATATCACTTATCGAGGGAATGTAAAAATCGCTCCCCATGAACGGAATCCCCAAACAGAACAGAGTCACGCTTTTAGAAAACACACTTATGCCTGCTTCAGGGGAAAGGTGAGGTGCGGTGACGCATAAAACTCGAGTTTGAAATGAGCACAGATACCCTTCCGAAAACCGAATATGGAATGGACACGACCTACTCCTTGCTCAATCAACTGGACTCACCAGACCCTGTTCATCGCACAAGTATCTATCCGACTAGTAAGCATCTTAAAAGCTAAGTCTTGATATCTCTGTGTAAGTGCATCAAGGGTGTGTAAAGCGGCCTAAAACCAGCAGGGAAAATCAGCTCAGACCCATTCTGAGGATACATTTCCAACACAAAGAAGAAACAAGCAGGGCAAAACAGAGAGAAATTCTTCCAAAATGCGTTCAGGGACTGGCATGCAACCAGGATTGACCACATCTACAGCCCCAGCGGCAGAAGACATAAGGCTGGACACTCTTGGGGCTGAGACGATTGGTGAGGTTGGGAAAGCAAATGCAGACCCTTGAAAGGAATCCTGCGTGCTCCCCATTCCATGGCTCCCAACTCTCCAGGTTCAACGCAATCTTCCGACAGCGAAAGCACTCATTGGAAACCCAGCGGATGCTACACCGTGGGATCGGGAAAGCTTTCTGAAACTCACCTCAGTTTTCCTCTCCTGGTGCTCGTGTTCTCCATTCAGGCCCCCTTACTAACAATCTCCCCACTTGGAGACTCGGCGCCTTTCCATGCCTCTTTCGTACCGTCTGCAATTTGTCCGCAGGATGAACTGCAAGAGGGGGAACCAATGAGAGACTCGCTGGAGGTGTTTGGTCGGGCACATGTCACTCTCATTTCCCATCACGAAGAAGAATTCACCAGCGGTTCAGCCTGCCACCGCGGATCGACAATAGGGCGTGAAGCCATCCAGCCGTGTTGCGTCCCACTCACAAAAAAGCGACTTGGGAAATGGAGCTCAGGGGCACTGCACTTCCCAAACCTGCAGAGTTCTAAACGATAACTATCGCCCCAAAATATATTGAGGTCAGGCTACGAAGAGGCGCTGAACGCAAGGCAGAACTGCAGGAAACGGATGTCAACGGGTACATCGGAATGGCCCCGATAGCACATGAAAAGCGCCAGAACGTGGACAATGATGCGGTTGGCCAAAAAGGGCGTATGCGTTTTTTCCTGAATATATTCAGGAAAAAACGCATACGCCCTTTTTGGCCAACCAAGCAACCTGGGAGAGCAAATCAGCACTACAAAGAAATCTCTCGCCCCCCCCCACCCCGGGGCAAAAGGGCCAGGCGAAAAAAGTCTAAAAACCAGAAAGGCAGGACAGCCCACGGAGTCAAGGGAGCCTTGTTAAGCTGATGGGCGGGATGTCAATGGCCAACAGCCAATCTTCACAAGTGTATCCTCTTTCCCAAACCATGTCAAACACAGAACCACAGAGCATAGGGCACTTCCCCACATGGGCGTTGACCTTGGGAAAATGAAAAAATCAACCAGACACAGGGACCCCAAAGTTGAGGGCTGCTGTCTTGACAAGAACCTCCACTCCGGTACACGTGTCATATCCCAGGAAAGAGCCAAGTGGACAAAGACGAGTGGACAAGTGGACAAAGACAAGTGGACAAGTGGACAAGTGGTGCTACGTAGGTCCAATGGAGTGTCACTCAGCCATGAAATCCACGTCATGAGGCTGGTAGCAGCATCCTGAGTGGATTTAGGTACGATCATCCTCAGTGAAATAAGTCCCACAAAAAAAGAAACTTATGATATCACTTATCGAGGGAATGTAAAAATCGCTCCCCATGAACGGAATCCCCAAACAGAACAGAGTCACGCTTTTAGAAAACACACTTATGCCTGCTTCAGGGGAAAGGTGAGGTGCGGTGACGCATAAAACTCGAGTTTGAAATGAGCACAGATACCCTTCCGAAAACCGAATATGGAATGGACACGACCTACTCCTTGCTCAATCAACTGGACTCACCAGACCCTGTTCATCGCACAAGTATCTATCCGACTAGTAAGCATCTTAAAAGCTAAGTCTTGATATCTCTGTGTAAGTGCATCAAGGGTGTGTAAAGCGGCCTAAAACCAGCAGGGAAAATCAGCTCAGACCCATTCTGAGGATACATTTCCAACACAAAGAAGAAACAAGCAGGGCAAAACAGAGAGAAATTCTTCCAAAATGCGTTCAGGGACTGGCATGCAACCAGGATTGACCACATCTACAGCCCCAGCGGCAGAAGACATAAGGCTGGACACTCTTGGGGCTGAGACGATTGGTGAGGTTGGGAAAGCAAATGCAGACCCTTGAAAGGAATCCTGCGTGCTCCCCATTCCATGGCTCCCAACTCTCCAGGTTCAACGCAATCTTCCGACAGCGAAAGCACTCATTGGAAACCCAGCGGATGCTACACCGTGGGATCGGGAAAGCTTTCTGAAACTCACCTCAGTTTTCCTCTCCTGGTGCTCGTGTTCTCCATTCAGGCCCCCTTACTAACAATCTCCCCACTTGGAGACTCGGCGCCTTTCCATGCCTCTTTCGTACCGTCTGCAATTTGTCCGCAGGATGAACTGCAAGAGGGGGAACCAATGAGAGACTCGCTGGAGGTGTTTGGTCGGGCACATGTCACTCTCATTTCCCATCACGAAGAAGAATTCACCAGCGGTTCAGCCTGCCACCGCGGATCGACAATAGGGCGTGAAGCCATCCAGCCGTGTTGCGTCCCACTCACAAAAAAGCGACTTGGGAAATGGAGCTCAGGGGCCCTGCACTTCCCAAACCTGCAGAGTTCTAAACGATAACTATCGCCCCAAAATATATTGAGGTCAGGCTACGAAGAGGCGCTGAACGCAAGGCAGAACTGCAGGAAACGGATGTCAACGGGTACATCGGAATGGCCCCGATAGCACATGAAAAGCGCCAGAACGTGGACAATGATGCGGTTGGCCAAAAAGGGCGTATGCGTTTTTTCCTGAATATATTCAGGAAAAAACGCATACGCCCTTTTTGGCCAACCAAGCAACCTGGGAGAGCAAATCAGCACTACAAAGAAATCTCTCGCCCCCCCCCACCCCGGGGCAAAAGGGCCAGGCGAAAAAAGTCTAAAAACCAGAAAGGCAGGACAGCCCACGGAGTCAAGGGAGCCTTGTTAAGCTGATGGGCGGGATGTCAATGGCCAACAGCCAATCTTCACAAGTGTATCCTCTTTCCCAAACCATGTCAAACACAGAACCACAGAGCATAGGGCACTTCCCCACATGGGCGTTGACCTTGGGAAAATGAAAAAATCAACCAGACACAGGGACCCCAAAGTTGAGGGCTGCTGTCTTGACAAGAACCTCCACTCCGGTACACGTGTCATATCCCAGGAAAGAGCCAAGTGGACAAAGACGAGTGGACAAGTGGACAAAGACAAGTGGACAAGTGGACAAGTGGTGCTACGTAGGTCCAATGGAGTGTCACTCAGCCATGAAATCCACGTCATGAGGCTGGTAGCAGCATCCTGAGTGGATTTAGGTACGATCATCCTCAGTGAAATAAGTCCCACAAAAAAAGAAACTTATGATATCACTTATCGAGGGAATGTAAAAATCGCTCCCCATGAACGGAATCCCCAAACAGAACAGAGTCACGCTTTTAGAAAACACACTTATGCCTGCTTCAGGGGAAAGGTGAGGTGCGGTGACGCATAAAACTCGAGTTTGAAATGAGCACAGATACCCTTCCGAAAACCGAATATGGAATGGACACGACCTACTCCTTGCTCAATCAACTGGACTCACCAGACCCTGTTCATCGCACAAGTATCTATCCGACTAGTAAGCATCTTAAAAGCTAAGTCTTGATATCTCTGTGTAAGTGCATCAAGGGTGTGTAAAGCGGCCTAAAACCAGCAGGGAAAATCAGCTCAGACCCATTCTGAGGATACATTTCCAACACAAAGAAGAAACAAGCAGGGCAAAACAGAGAGAAATTCTTCCAAAATGCGTTCAGGGACTGGCATGCAACCAGGATTGACCACATCTACAGCCCCAGCGGCAGAAGACATAAGGCTGGACACTCTTGGGGCTGAGACGATTGGTGAGGTTGGGAAAGCAAATGCAGACCCTTGAAAGGAATCCTGCGTGCTCCCCATTCCATGGCTCCCAACTCTCCAGGTTCAACGCAATCTTCCGACAGCGAAAGCACTCATTGGAAACCCAGCGGATGCTACACCGTGGGATCGGGAAAGCTTTCTGAAACTCACCTCAGTTTTCCTCTCCTGGTGCTCGTGTTCTCCATTCAGGCCCCCTTACTAACAATCTCCCCACTTGGAGACTCGGCGCCTTTCCATGCCTCTTTCGTACCGTCTGCAATTTGTCCGCAGGATGAACTGCAAGAGGGGGAACCAATGAGAGACTCGCTGGAGGTGTTTGGTCGGGCACATGTCACTCTCATTTCCCATCACGAAGAAGAATTCACCAGCGGTTCAGCCTGCCACCGCGGATCGACAATAGGGCGTGAAGCCATCCAGCCGTGTTGCGTCCCACTCACAAAAAAGCGACTTGGGAAATGGAGCTCAGGGGCCCTGCACTTCCCAAACCTGCAGAGTTCTAAACGATAACTATCGCCCCAAAATATATTGAGGTCAGGCTACGAAGAGGCGCTGAACGCAAGGCAGAACTGCAGGAAACGGATGTCAACGGGTACATCGGAATGGCCCCGATAGCACATGAAAAGCGCCAGAACGTGGACAATGATGCGGTTGGCCAAAAAGGGCGTATGCGTTTTTTCCTGAATATATTCAGGAAAAAACGCATACGCCCTTTTTGGCCAACCAAGCAACCTGGGAGAGCAAATCAGCACTACAAAGAAATCTCTCACCCCCCCCCCCCGGGGCAAAAGGGCCAGGCGAAAAAAGTCTAAAAACCAGAAAGGCAGGACAGCCCACGGAGTCAAGGGAGCCTTGTTAAGCTGATGGGCGGGATGTCAATGGCCAACAGCCAATCTTCACAAGTGTATCCTCTTTCCCAAACCATGTCAAACACAGAACCACAGAGCATAGGGCACTTCCCCACATGGACGTTGACCTTGGGAAAATGAAAAAATCAACCAGACACAGGGACCCCAAAGTTGAGGGCTGCTGTCTTGACAAGAACCTCCACTCCGGTACACGTGTCATATCCCAGGAAAGAGCCAAGTGGACAAAGACGAGTGGACAAGTGGACAAAGACAAGTGGACAAGTGGACAAGTGGTGCTACGTAGGTCCAATGGAGTGTCACTCAGCCATGAAATCCACGTCATGAGGCTGGTAGCAGCATCCTGAGTGGATTTAGGTACGATCATCCTCAGTGAAATAAGTCCCACAAAAAAAGAAACTTATGATATCACTTATCGAGGGAATGTAAAAATCGCTCCCCATGAACGGAATCCCCAAACAGAACAGAGTCACGCTTTTAGAAAACACACTTATGCCTGCTTCAGGGGAAAGGTGAGGTGCGGTGACGCATAAAACTCGAGTTTGAAATGAGCACAGATACCCTTCCGAAAACCGAATATGGAATGGACACGACCTACTCCTTGCTCAATCAACTGGACTCACCAGACCCTGTTCATCGCACAAGTATCTATCCGACTAGTAAGCATCTTAAAAGCTAAGTCTTGATATCTCTGTGTAAGTGCATCAAGGGTGTGTAAAGCGGCCTAAAACCAGCAGGGAAAATCAGCTCAGACCCATTCTGAGGATACATTTCCAACACAAAGAAGAAACAAGCAGGGCAAAACAGAGAGAAATTCTTCCAAAATGCGTTCAGGGACTGGCATGCAACCAGGATTGACCACATCTACAGCCCCAGCGGCAGAAGACATAAGGCTGGACACTCTTGGGGCTGAGACGATTGGTGAGGTTGGGAAAGCAAATGCAGACCCTTGAAAGGAATCCTGCGTGCTCCCCATTCCATGGCTCCCAACTCTCCAGGTTCAACGCAATCTTCCGACAGCGAAAGCACTCATTGGAAACCCAGCGGATGCTACACCGTGGGATCGGGAAAGCTTTCTGAAACTCACCTCAGTTTTCCTCTCCTGGTGCTCGTGTTCTCCATTCAGGCCCCCTTACTAACAATCTCCCCACTTGGAGACTCGGCGCCTTTCCATGCCTCTTTCGTACCGTCTGCAATTTGTCCGCAGGATGAACTGCAAGAGGGGGAACCAATGAGAGACTCGCTGGAGGTGTTTGGTCGGGCACATGTCACTCTCATTTCCCATCACGAAGAAGAATTCACCAGCGGTTCAGCCTGCCACCGCGGATCGACAATAGGGCGTGAAGCCATCCAGCCGTGTTGCGTCCCACTCACAAAAAAGCGACTTGGGAAATGGAGCTCAGGGGCCCTGCACTTCCCAAACCTGCAGAGTTCTAAACGATAACTATCGCCCCAAAATATATTGAGGTCAGGCTACGAAGAGGCGCTGAACGCAAGGCAGAACTGCAGGAAACGGATGTCAACGGGTACATCGGAATGGCCCCGATAGCACATGAAAAGCGCCAGAACGTGGACAATGATGCGGTTGGCCAAAAAGGGCGTATGCGTTTTTTCCTGAATATATTCAGGATTCAGGAAAAAACGCATACGCCCTTTTTGGCCAACCAAGCAACCTGGGAGAGCAAATCAGCACTACAAAGAAATCTCTCGCCCCCCCCCCCGGGGCAAAAGGGCCAGGCAAAAAAAGTCTAAAAACCAGAAAGGCAGGACAGCCCACGGAGTCAAGGGAGCCTTGTTAAGCTGATGGGCGGGATGTCAATGGCCAACAGCCAATCTTCACAAGTGTATCCTCTTTCCCAAACCATGTAAAACACAGAACCACAGAGCATAGGGCACTTCCACACATGGGCGTTGACCTTGGGAAAATGAAAAAATCAACCAGACACAGGGACCCCAAAGTTGAGGGCTGCTGTCTTGACAAGAACCTCCACTCCGGTACACGTTTCATATCCCAGGAAAGAGCCAAGTGGACAAAGACGAGTGGACAAGTGGACAAAGACAAGTGGACAAGTGGACAAGTGGTGCTACGTAGGTCCAATGGAGTGTCACTCAGCCATGAAATCCACGTCATGAGGCTGGTAGCAGCATCCTGAGTGGATTTAGGTACGATCATCCTCAGTGAAATAAGTCCCACAAAAAAAGAAACTTATGATATCACTTATCGAGGGAATGTAAAAATCGCTCCCCATGAACGGAATCCCCAAACAGAACAGAGTCACGCTTTTAGAAAACACACTTATGCCTGCTTCAGGGGAAAGGTGAGGTGCGGTGACGCATAAAACTCGAGTTTGAAATGAGCACAGATACCCTTCCGAAAACCGAATATGGAATGGACACGACCTACTCCTTGCTCAATCAACTGGACTCACCAGACCCTGTTCATCGCACAAGTATCTATCCGACTAGTAAGCATCTTAAAAGCTAAGTCTTGATATCTCTGTGTAAGTGCATCAAGGGTGTGTAAAGCGGCCTAAAACCAGCAGGGAAAATCAGCTCAGACCCATTCTGAGGATACATTTCCAACACAAAGAAGAAACAAGCAGGGCAAAACAGAGAGAAATTCTTCCAAAATGCGTTCAGGGACTGGCATGCAACCAGGATTGACCACATCTACAGCCCCAGCGGCAGAAGACATAAGGCTGGACACTCTTGGGGCTGAGACGATTGGTGAGGTTGGGAAAGCAAATGCAGACCCTTGAAAGGAATCCTGCGTGCTCCCCATTCCATGGCTCCCAACTCTCCAGGTTCAACGCAATCTTCCGACAGCGAAAGCACTCATTGGAAACCCAGCGGATGCTACACCGTGGGATCGGGAAAGCTTTCTGAAACTCACCTCAGTTTTCCTCTCCTGGTGCTCGTGTTCTCCATTCAGGCCCCCTTACTAACAATCTCCCCACTTGGAGACTCGGCGCCTTTCCATGCCTCTTTCGTACCGTCTGCAATTTGTCCGCAGGATGAACTGCAAGAGGGGGAACCAATGAGAGACTCGCTGGAGGTGTTTGGTCGGGCACATGTCACTCTCATTTCCCATCACGAAGAAGAATTCACCAGCGGTTCAGCCTGCCACCGCGGATCGACAATAGGGCGTGAAGCCATCCAGCCGTGTTGCGTCCCACTCACAAAAAAGCGACTTGGGAAATGGAGCTCAGGGGCCCTGCACTTCCCAAACCTGCAGAGTTCTAAACGATAACTATCGCCCCAAAATATATTGAGGTCAGGCTACGAAGAGGCGCTGAACGCAAGGCAGAACTGCAGGAAACGGATGTCAACGGGTACATCGGAATGGCCCCGATAGCACATGAAAAGCGCCAGAACGTGGACAATGATGCGGTTGGCCAAAAAGGGCGTATGCGTTTTTTCCTGAATATATTCAGGAAAAAACGCATACGCCCTTTTTGGCCAACCAAGCAACCTGGGAGAGCAAATCAGCACTACAAAGAAATCTCTCGCCCCCCCCCACCCCGGGGCAAAAGGGCCAGGCGAAAAAAGTCTAAAAACCAGAAAGGCAGGACAGCCCACGGAGTCAAGGGAGCCTTGTTAAGCTGATGGGCGGGATGTCAATGGCCAACAGCCAATCTTCACAAGTGTATCCTCTTTCCCAAACCATGTCAAACACAGAACCACAGAGCATAGGGCACTTCCCCACATGGGCGTTGACCTTGGGAAAATGAAAAAATCAACCAGACACAGGGACCCCAAAGTTGAGGGCTGCTGTCTTGACAAGAACCTCCACTCCGGTACACGTTTCATATCCCAGGAAAGAGCCAAGTGGACAAAGACGAGTGGACAAGTGGACAAAGACAAGTGGACAAGTGGACAAGTGGTGCTACGTAGGTCCAATGGAGTGTCACTCAGCCATGAAATCCACGTCATGAGGCTGGTAGCAGCATCCTGAGTGGATTTAGGTACGATCATCCTCAGTGAAATAAGTCCCACAAAAAAAGAAACTTATGATATCACTTATCGAGGGAATGTAAAAATCGCTCCCCATGAACGGAATCCCCAAACAGAACAGAGTCACGCTTTTAGAAAACACACTTATGCCTGCTTCAGGGGAAAGGTGAGGTGGGGTGACGCATAAAACTCGAGTTTGAAATGAGCACAGATACCCTTCCGAAAACCGAATATGGAATGGACACGACCTACTCCTTGCTCAATCGACTGGACTCACCAGACCCTGTTCATCGCACAAGTATCTATCCGACTAGTAAGCATCTTAAAAGCTAAGTCTTGATATCTCTGTGTAAGTGCATCAAGGGTGTGTAAAGCGGCCTAAAACCAGCAGGGAAAATCAGCTCAGACCCATTCTGAGGATACATTTCCAACACAAAGAAGAAACAAGCAGGGCAAAACAGAGAGAAATTCTTCCAAAATGCGTTCAGGGACTGGCATGCAACCAGGATTGACCACATCTACAGCCCCAGCGGCAGAAGACATAAGGCTGGACACTCTTGGGGCTGAGACGATTGGTGAGGTTGGGAAAGCAAATGCAGACCCTTGAAAGGAATCCTGCGTGCTCCCCATTCCATGGCTCCCAACTCTCCAGGTTCAACGCAATCTTCCGACAGCGAAAGCACTCATTGGAAACCCAGCGGATGCTACACCGTGGGATCGGGAAAGCTTTCTGAAACTCACCTCAGTTTTCCTCTCCTGGTGCTCGTGTTCTCCATTCAGGCCCCCTTACTAACAATCTCCCCACTTGGAGACTCGGCGCCTTTCCATGCCTCTTTCGTACCGTCTGCAATTTGTCCGCAGGATGAACTGCAAGAGGGGGAACCAATGAGAGACTCGCTGGAGGTGTTTGGTCGGGCACATGTCACTCTCATTTCCCATCACGAAGAAGAATTCACCAGCGGTTCAGCCTGCCACCGCGGATCGACAATAGGGCGTGAAGCCATCCAGCCGAGTTGCGTCCCACTCACAAAAAAGCGACTTGGGAAATGGAGCTCAGGGGCCCTGCACTTCCCAAACCTGCAGAGTTCTAAACGATAACTATCGCCCCAAAATATATTGAGGTCAGGCTACGAAGAGGCGCTGAACGCAAGGCAGAACTGCAGGAAACGGATGTCAACGGGTACATCGGAATGGCCCCGATAGCACATGAAAAGCGCCAGAACGTGGACAATGATGCGGTTGGCCAAAAAGGGCGTATGCGTTTTTTCCTGAATATATTCAGGAAAAAACGCATACGCCCTTTTTGGCCAACCAAGCAACCTGGGAGAGCAAATCAGCACTACAAAGAAATCTCTCGCCCCCCCCCACCCCGGGGCAAAAGGGCCAGGCGAAAAAAGTCTAAAAACCAGAAAGGCAGGACAGCCCACGGAGTCAAGGGAGCCTTGTTAAGCTGATGGGCGGGATGTCAATGGCCAACAGCCAATCTTCACAAGTGTATCCTCTTTCCCAAACCATGTCAAACACAGAACCACAGAGCATAGGGCACTTCCCCACATGGGCGTTGACCTTGGGAAAATGAAAAAATCAACCAGACACAGGGACCCCAAAGTTGAGGGCTGCTGTCTTGACAAGAACCTCCACTCCGGTACACGTTTCATATCCCAGGAAAGAGCCAAGTGGACAAAGACGAGTGGACAAGTGGACAAAGACAAGTGGACAAGTGGACAAGTGGTGCTACGTAGGTCCAATGGAGTGTCACTCAGCCATGAAATCCACGTCATGAGGCTGGTAGCAGCATCCTGAGTGGATTTAGGTACGATCATCCTCAGTGAAATAAGTCCCACAAAAAAAGAAACTTATGATATCACTTATCGAGGGAATGTAAAAATCGCTCCCCATGAACGGAATCCCCAAACAGAACAGAGTCACGCTTTTAGAAAACACACTTATGCCTGCTTCAGGGGAAAGGTGAGGTGGGGTGACGCATAAAACTCGAGTTTGAAATGAGCACAGATACCCTTCCGAAAACCGAATATGGAATGGACACGACCTACTCCTTGCTCAATCAACTGGACTCACCAGACCCTGTTCATCGCACAAGTATCTATCCGACTAGTAAGCATCTTAAAAGCTAAGTCTTGATATCTCTGTGTAAGTGCATCAAGGGTGTGTAAAGCGGCCTAAAACCAGCAGGGAAAATCAGCTCAGACCCATTCTGAGGATACATTTCCAACACAAAGAAGAAACAAGCAGGGCAAAACAGAGAGAAATTCTTCCAAAATGCGTTCAGGGACCGGCATGCAACCAGGATTGACCACATCTACAGCCCCAGCGGCAGAAGACATAAGGCTGGACACTCTTGGGGCTGAGACGATTGGTGAGGTTGGGAAAGCAAATGCAGACCCTTGAAAGGAATCCTGCGTGCTCCCCATTCCATGGCTCCCAACTCTCCAGGTTCAACGCAATCTTCCGACAGCGAAAGCACTCATTGGAAACCCAGCGGATGCTACACCGTGGGATCGGGAAAGCTTTCTGAAACTCACCTCAGTTTTCCTCTCCTGGTGCTCGTGTTCTCCATTCAGGCCCCCTTACTAACAATCTCCCCACTTGGAGACTCGGCGCCTTTCCATGCCTCTTTCGTACCGTCTGCAATTTGTCCGCAGGATGAACTGCAAGAGGGGGAACCAATGAGAGACTCGCTGGAGGTGTTTGGTCGGGCACATGTCACTCTCATTTCCCATCACGAAGAAGAATTCACCAGCGGTTCAGCCTGCCACCGCGGATCGACAATAGGGCGTGAAGCCATCCAGCCGTGTTGCGTCCCACTCACAAAAAAGCGACTTGGGAAATGGAGCTCAGGGGCCCTGCACTTCCCAAACCTGCAGAGTTCTAAACGATAACTATCGCCCCAAAATATATTGAGGTCAGGCTACGAAGAGGCGCTGAACGCAAGGCAGAACTGCAGGAAACGGATGTCAACGGGTACATCGGAATGGCCCCGATAGCACATGAAAAGCGCCAGAACGTGGACAATGATGCGGTTGGCCAAAAAGGGCGTATGCGTTTTTTCCTGAATATATTCAGGAAAAAACGCATACGCCCTTTTTGGCCAACCAAGCAACCTGGGAGAGCAAATCAGCACTACAAAGAAATCTCTCGCCCCCCCCCCACCCCGGGGCAAAAGGGCCAGGCGAAAAAAGTCTAAAAACCAGAAAGGCAGGACAGCCCACGGAGTCAAGGGAGCCTTGTTAAGCTGATGGGCGGGATGTCAATGGCCAACAGCCAATCTTCACAAGTGTATCCTCTTTCCCAAACCATGTCAAACACAGAACCACAGAGCATAGGGCACTTCCCCACATGGGCGTTGACCTTGGGAAAATGAAAAAATCAACCAGACACAGGGACCCCAAAGTTGAGGGCTGCTGTCTTGACAAGAACCTCCACTCCGGTACACGTGTCATATCCCAGGAAAGAGCCAAGTGGACAAAGACGAGTGGACAAGTGGACAAAGACAAGTGGACAAGTGGACAAGTGGTGCTACGTAGGTCCAATGGAGTGTCACTCAGCCATGAAATCCACGTCATGAGGCTGGTAGCAGCATCCTGAGTGGATTTAGGTACGATCATCCTCAGTGAAATAAGTCCCACAAAAAAAGAAACTTATGATATCACTTATCGAGGGAATGTAAAAATCGCTCCCCATGAACGGAATCCCCAAACAGAACAGAGTCACGCTTTTAGAAAACACACTTATGCCTGCTTCAGGGGAAAGGTGAGGTGCGGTGACGCATAAAACTCGAGTTTGAAATGAGCACAGATACCCTTCCGAAAACCGAATATGGAATGGACACGACCTACTCCTTGCTCAATCAACTGGACTCACCAGACCCTGTTCATCGCACAAGTATCTATCCGACTAGTAAGCATCTTAAAAGCTAAGTCTTGATATCTCTGTGTAAGTGCATCAAGGGTGTGTAAAGCGGCCTAAAACCAGCAGGGAAAATCAGCTCAGACCCATTCTGAGGATACATTTCCAACACAAAGAAGAAACAAGCAGGGCAAAACAGAGAGAAATTCTTCCAAAATGCGTTCAGGGACTGGCATGCAACCAGGATTGACCACATCTACAGCCCCAGCGGCAGAAGACATAAGGCTGGACACTCTTGGGGCTGAGACGATTGGTGAGGTTGGGAAAGCAAATGCAGACCCTTGAAAGGAATCCTGCGTGCTCCCCATTCCATGGCTCCCAACTCTCCAGGTTCAACGCAATCTTCCGACAGCGAAAGCACTCATTGGAAACCCAGCGGATGCTACACCGTGGGATCGGGAAAGCTTTCTGAAACTCACCTCAGTTTTCCTCTCCTGGTGCTCGTGTTCTCCATTCAGGCCCCCTTACTAACAATCTCCCCACTTGGAGACTCGGCGCCTTTCCATGCCTCTTTCGTACCGTCTGCAATTTGTCCGCAGGATGAACTGCAAGAGGGGGAACCAATGAGAGACTCGCTGGAGGTGTTTGGTCGGGCACATGTCACTCTCATTTCCCATCACGAAGAAGAATTCACCAGCGGTTCAGCCTGCCACCGCGGATCGACAATAGGGCGTGAAGCCATCCAGCCGTGTTGCGTCCCACTCACAAAAAAGCGACTTGGGAAATGGAGCTCAGGGGCCCTGCACTTCCCAAACCTGCAGAGTTCTAAACGATAACTATCGCCCCAAAATATATTGAGGTCAGGCTACGAAGAGGCGCTGAACGCAAGGCAGAACGGCAGGAAACGGATGTCAACGGGTACATCGGAATGGCCCCGATAGCACATGAAAAGCGCCAGAACGTGGACAATGATGCGGTTGGCCAAAAAGGGCGTATGCGTTTTTTCCTGAATATATTCAGGAAAAAACGCATACGCCCTTTTTGGCCAACCAAGCAACCTGGGAGAGCAAATCAGCACTACAAAGAAATCTCTCGCCCCCCCCCACCCCGGGGCAAAAGGGCCAGGCGAAAAAAGTCTAAAAACCAGAAAGTCAGGACAGCCCACGGAGTCAAGGGAGCCTTGTTAAGCTGATGGGCGGGATGTCAATGGCCAACAGCCAATCTTCACAAGTGTATCCTCTTTCCCAAACCATGTCAAACACAGAACCACAGAGCATAGGGCACTTCCCCACATGGGCGTTGACCTTGGGAAAATGAAAAAATCAACCAGACACAGGGACCCCAAAGTTGAGGGCTGCTGTCTTGACAAGAACCTCCACTCCGGTACACGTGTCATATCCCAGGAAAGAGCCAAGTGGACAAAGACGAGTGGACAAGTGGACAAAGACAAGTGGACAAGTGGACAAGTGGTGCTACGTAGGTCCAATGGAGTGTCACTCAGCCATGAAATCCACGTCATGAGGCTGGTAGCAGCATCCTGAGTGGATTTAGGTACGATCATCCTCAGTGAAATAAGTCCCACAAAAAAAGAAACTTATGATATCACTTATCGAGGGAATGTAAAAATCGCTCCCCATGAACGGAATCCCCAAACAGAACAGAGTCACGCTTTTAGAAAACACACTTATGCCTGCTTCAGGGGAAAGGTGAGGTGCGGTGACGCATAAAACTCGAGTTTGAAATGAGCACAGATACCCTTCCGAAAACCGAATATGGAATGGACACGACCTACTCCTTGCTCAATCAACTGGACTCACCAGACCCTGTTCATCGCACAAGTATCTATCCGACTAGTAAGCATCTTGAAAGCTAAGTCTTGATATCTCTGTGTAAGTGCATCAAGGGTGTGTAAAGCGGCCTAAAACCAGCAGGGAAAATCAGCTCAGACCCATTCTGAGGATACATTTCCAACACAAAGAAGAAACAAGCAGGGCAAAACAGAGAGAAATTCTTCCAAAATGCGTTCAGGGACTGGCATGCAACCAGGATTGACCACATCTACAGCCCCAGCGGCAGAAGACATAAGGCTGGACACTCTTGGGGCTGAGACGATTGGTGAGGTTGGGAAAGCAAATGCAGACCCTTGAAAGGAATCCTGCGTGCTCCCCATTCCATGGCTCCCAACTCTCCAGGTTCAACGCAATCTTCCGACAGCGAAAGCACTCATTGGAAACCCAGCGGATGCTACACCGTGGGATCGGGAAAGCTTTCTGAAACTCACCTCAGTTTTCCTCTCCTGGTGCTCGTGTTCTCCATTCAGGCCCCCTTACTAACAATCTCCCCACTTGGAGACTCGGCGCCTTTCCATGCCTCTTTCGTACCGTCTGCAATTTGTCCGCAGGATGAACTGCAAGAGGGGGAACCAATGAGAGACTCGCTGGAGGTGTTTGGTCGGGCACATGTCACTCTCATTTCCCATCACGAAGAAGAATTCACCAGCGGTTCAGCCTGCCACCGCGGATCGACAATAGGGCGTGAAGCCATCCAGCCGTGTTGCGTCCCACTCACAAAAAAGCGACTTGGGAAATGGAGCTCAGGGGCCCTGCACTTCCCAAACCTGCAGAGTTCTAAACGATAACTATCGCCCCAAAATATATTGAGGTCAGGCTACGAAGAGGCGCTGAACGCAAGGCAGAACTGCAGGAAACGGATGTCAACGGGTACATCGGAATGGCCCCGATAGCACATGAAAAGCGCCAGAACGTGGACAATGATGCGGTTGGCCAAAAAGGGCGTATGCGTTTTTTCCTGAATATATTCAGGAAAAAACTCATACGCCCTTTTTGGCCAACCAAGCAACCTGGGAGAGCAAATCAGCACTACAAAGAAATCTCTCGCCCCCCCCCACCCCGGGGCAAAAGGGCCAGGCGAAAAAAGTCTAAAAACCAGAAAGGCAGGACAGCCCACGGAGTCAAGGGAGCCTTGTTAAGCTGATGGGCGGGATGTCAATGGCCAACAGCCAATCTTCACAAGTGTATCCTCTTTCCCAAACCATGTAAAACACAGAACCACAGAGCATAGGGCACTTCCCCACATGGGCGTTGACCTTGGGAAAATGAAAAAATCAACCAGACACAGGGACCCCAAAGTTGAGGGCTGCTGTCTTGACAAGAACCTCCACTCCGGTACACGTGTCATATCCCAGGAAAGAGCCAAGTGGACAAAGACGAGTGGACAAGTGGACAAAGACAAGTGGACAAGTGGACAAGTGGTGCTACGTAGGTCCAATGGAGTGTCACTCAGCCATGAAATCCACGTCATGAGGCTGGTAGCAGCATCCTGAGTGGATTTAGGTACGATCATCCTCAGTGAAATAAGTCCCACAAAAAAAGAAACTTATGATATCACTTATCGAGGGAATGTAAAAATCGCTCCCCATGAACGGAATCCCCAAACAGAACAGAGTCACGCTTTTAGAAAACACACTTATGCCTGCTTCAGGGGAAAGGTGAGGTGCGGTGACGCATAAAACTCGAGTTTGAAATGAGCACAGATACCCTTCCGAAAACCGAATATGGAATGGACACGACCTACTCCTTGCTCAATCAACTGGACTCACCAGACCCTGTTCATCGCACAAGTATCTATCCGACTAGTAAGCATCTTAAAAGCTAAGTCTTGATATCTCTGTGTAAGTGCATCAAGGGTGTGTAAAGCGGCCTAAAACCAGCAGGGAAAATCAGCTCAGACCCATTCTGAGGATACATTTCCAACACAAAGAAGAAACAAGCAGGGCAAAACAGAGAGAAATTCTTCCAAAATGCGTTCAGGGACTGGCATGCAACCAGGATTGACCACATCTACAGCCCCAGCGGCAGAAGACATAAGGCTGGACACTCTTGGGGCTGAGACGATTGGTGAGGTTGGGAAAGCAAATGCAGACCCTTGAAAGGAATCCTGCGTGCTCCCCATTCCATGGCTCCCAACTCTCCAGGTTCAACGCAATCTTCCGACAGCGAAAGCACTCATTGGAAACCCAGCGGATGCTACACCGTGGGATCGGGAAAGCTTTCTGAAACTCACCTCAGTTTTCCTCTCCTGGTGCTCGTGTTCTCCATTCAGGCCCCCTTACTAACAATCTCCCCACTTGGAGACTCGGCGCCTTTCCATGCCTCTTTCGTACCGTCTGCAATTTGTCCGCAGGATGAACTGCAAGAGGGGGAACCAATGAGAGACTCGCTGGAGGTGTTTGGTCGGGCACATGTCACTCTCATTTCCCATCACGAAGAAGAATTCACCAGCGGTTCAGCCTGCCACCGCGGATCGACAATAGGGCGTGAAGCCATCCAGCCGTGTTGCGTCCCACTCACAAAAAAGCGACTTGGGAAATGGAGCTCAGGGGCCCTGCACTTCCCAAACCTGCAGAGTTCTAAACGATAACTATCGCCCCAAAATATATTGAGGTCAGGCTACGAAGAGGCGCTGAACGCAAGGCAGAACTGCAGGAAACGGATGTCAACGGGTACATCGGAATGGCCCCGATAGCACATGAAAAGCGCCAGAACGTGGACAATGATGCGGTTGGCCAAAAAGGGCGTATGCGTTTTTTCCTGAATATATTCAGGAAAAAACGCATACGCCCTTTTTGGCCAACCAAGCAACCTGGGAGAGCAAATCAGCACTACAAAGAAATCTCTCGCCCCCCCCCACCCCGGGGCAAAAGGGCCAGGCGAAAAAAGTCTAAAAACCAGAAAGGCAGGACAGCCCACGGAGTCAAGGGAGCCTTGTTAAGCTGATGGGCGGGATGTCAATGGCCAACAGCCAATCTTCACAAGTGTATCCTCTTTCCCAAACCATGTCAAACACAGAACCACAGAGCATAGGGCACTTCCCCACATGGGCGTTGACCTTGGGAAAATGAAAAAATCAACCAGACACAGGGACCCCAAAGTTGAGGGCTGCTGTCTTGACAAGAACCTCCACTCCGGTACACGTGTCATATCCCAGGAAAGAGCCAAGTGGACAAAGACGAGTGGACAAGTGGACAAAGACAAGTGGACAAGTGGACAAGTGGTGCTACGTAGGTCCAATGGAGTGTCACTCAGCCATGAAATCCACGTCATGAGGCTGGTAGCAGCATCCTGAGTGGATTTAGGTACGATCATCCTCAGTGAAATAAGTCCCACAAAAAAAGAAACTTATGATATCACTTATCGAGGGAATGTAAAAATCGCTCCCCATGAACGGAATCCCCAAACAGAACAGAGTCACGCTTTTAGAAAACACACTTATGCCTGCTTCAGGGGAAAGGTGAGGTGGGGTGACGCATAAAACTCGAGTTTGAAATGAGCACAGATACCCTTCCGAAAACCGAATATGGAATGGACACGACCTACTCCTTGCTCAATCAACTGGACTCACCAGACCCTGTTCATCGCACAAGTATCTATCCGACTAGTAAGCATCTTAAAAGCTAAGTCTTGATATCTCTGTGTAAGTGCATCAAGGGTGTGTAAAGCGGCCTAAAACCAGCAGGGAAAATCAGCTCAGACCCATTCTGAGGATACATTTCCAACACAAAGAAGAAACAAGCAGGGCAAAACAGAGAGAAATTCTTCCAAAATGCGTTCAGGGACTGGCATGCAACCAGGATTGACCACATCTACAGCCCCAGCGGCAGAAGACATAAGGCTGGACACTCTTGGGGCTGAGACGATTGGTGAGGTTGGGAAAGCAAATGCAGACCCTTGAAAGGAATCCTGCGTGCTCCCCATTCCATGGCTCCCAACTCTCCAGGTTCAACGCAATCTTCCGACAGCGAAAGCACTCATTGGAAACCCAGCGGATGCTACACCGTGGGATCGGGAAAGCTTTCTGAAACTCACCTCAGTTTTCCTCTCCTGGTGCTCGTGTTCTCCATTCAGGCCCCCTTACTAACAATCTCCCCACTTGGAGACTCGGCGCCTTTCCATGCCTCTTTCGTACCGTCTGCAATTTGTCCGCAGGATGAACTGCAAGAGGGGGAACCAATGAGAGACTCGCTGGAGGTGTTTGGTCGGGCACATGTCACTCTCATTTCCCATCACGAAGAAGAATTCACCAGCGGTTCAGCCTGCCACCGCGGATCGACAATAGGGCGTGAAGCCATCCAGCCGTGTTGCGTCCCACTCACAAAAAAGCGACTTGGGAAATGGAGCTCAGGGGCCCTGCACTTCCCAAACCTGCAGAGTTCTAAACGATAACTATCGCCCCAAAATATATTGAGGTCAGGCTACGAAGAGGCGCTGAACGCAAGGCAGAACTGCAGGAAACGGATGTCAACGGGTACATCGGAATGGCCCCGATAGCACATGAAAAGCGCCAGAACGTGGACAATGATGCGGTTGGCCAAAAAGGGCGTATGCGTTTTTTCCTGAATATATTCAGGAAAAAACGCATACGCCCTTTTTGGCCAACCAAGCAACCTGGGAGAGCAATTCAGCACTACAAAGAAATCTCTCGCCCCCCCCCCCGGGGCAAAAGGGCCAGGCGAAAAAAGTCTAAAAACCAGAAAGGCAGGACAGCCCACGGAGTCAAGGGAGCCTTGTTAAGCTGATGGGCGGGATGTCAATGGCCAACAGCCAATCTTCACAAGTGTATCCTCTTTCCCAAACCATGTCAAACACAGAACCACAGAGCATAGGGCACTTCCCCACATGGGCGTTGACCTTGGGAAAATGAAAAAATCAACCAGACACAGGGACCCCAAAGTTGAGGGCTGCTGTCTTGACAAGAACCTCCACTCCGGTACACGTGTCATATCCCAGGAAAGAGCCAAGTGGACAAAGACGAGTGGACAAGTGGACAAAGACAAGTGGACAAGTGGACAAGTGGTGCTACGTAGGTCCAATGGAGTGTCACTCAGCCATGAAATCCACGTCATGAGGCTGGTAGCAGCATCCTGAGTGGATTTAGGTACGATCATCCTCAGTGAAATAAGTCCCACAAAAAAAGAAACTTATGATATCACTTATCGAGGGAATGTAAAAATCGCTCCCCATGAACGGAATCCCCAAACAGAACAGAGTCACGCTTTTAGAAAACACACTTATGCCTGCTTCAGGGGAAAGGTGAGGTGCGGTGACGCATAAAACTCGAGTTTGAAATGAGCACAGATACCCTTCCGAAAACCGAATATGGAATGGACACGACCTACTCCTTGCTCAATCAACTGGACTCACCAGACCCTGTTCATCGCACAAGTATCTATCCGACTAGTAAGCATCTTAAAAGCTAAGTCTTGATATCTCTGTGTAAGTGCATCAAGGGTGTGTAAAGCGGCCTAAAACCAGCAGGGAAAATCAGCTCAGACCCATTCTGAGGATACATTTCCAACACAAAGAAGAAACAAGCAGGGCAAAACAGAGAGAAATTCTTCCAAAATGCGTTCAGGGACTGGCATGCAACCAGGATTGACCACATCTACAGCCCCAGCGGCAGAAGACATAAGGCTGGACACTCTTGGGGCTGAGACGATTGGTGAGGTTGGGAAAGCAAATGCAGACCCTTGAAAGGAATCCTGCGTGCTCCCCATTCCATGGCTCCCAACTCTCCAGGTTCAACGCAATCTTCCGACAGCGAAAGCACTCATTGGAAACCCAGCGGATGCTACACCGTGGGATCGGGAAAGCTTTCTGAAACTCACCTCAGTTTTCCTCTCCTGGTGCTCGTGTTCTCCATTCAGGCCCCCTTACTAACAATCTCCCCACTTGGAGACTCGGCGCCTTTCCATGCCTCTTTCGTACCGTCTGCAATTTGTCCGCAGGATGAACTGCAAGAGGGGTAACCAATGAGAGACTCGCTGGAGGTGTTTGGTCGGGCACATGTCACTCTCATTTCCCATCACGAAGAAGAATTCACCAGCGGTTCAGCCTGCCACCGCGGATCGACAATAGGGCGTGAAGCCATCCAGCCGTGTTGCGTCCCACTCACAAAAAAGCGACTTGGGAAATGGAGCTCAGGGGCCCTGCACTTCCCAAACCTGCAGAGTTCTAAACGATAACTATCGCCCCAAAATATATTGAGGTCAGGCTACGAAGAGGCGCTGAACGCAAGGCAGAACTGCAGGAAACGGATGTCAACGGGTACATCGGAATGGCCCCGATAGCACATGAAAAGCGCCAGAACGTGGACAATGATGCGGTTGGCCAAAAAGGGCGTATGCGTTTTTTCCTGAATATATTCAGGAAAAAACGCATACGCCCTTTTTGGCCAACCAAGCAACCTGGGAGAGCAAATCAGCACTACAAAGAAATCTCTCGCCCCCCCCCCCCCGGGGCAAAAGGGACAGGCGAAAAAAGTCTAAAAACCAGAAAGGCAGGACAGCCCACGGAGTCAAGGGAGCCTTGTTAAGCTGATGGGCGGGATGTCAATGGCCAACAGCCAATCTTCACAAGTGTATCCTCTTTCCCAAACCATGTCAAACACAGAACCACAGAGCATAGGGCACTTCCCCACATGGGCGTTGACCTTGGGAAAATGAAAAAATCAACCAGACACAGGGACCCCAAAGTTGAGGGCTGCTGTCTTGACAAGAACCTCCACTCCGGTACACGTTTCATATCCCAGGAAAGAGCCAAGTGGACAAAGACGAGTGGACAAGTGGACAAAGACAAGTGGACAAGTGGACAAGTGGTGCTACGTAGGTCCAATGGAGTGTCACTCAGCCATGAAATCCACGTCATGAGGCTGGTAGCAGCATCCTGAGTGGATTTAGGTACGATCATCCTCAGTGAAATAAGTCCCACAAAAAAAGAAACTTATGATATCACTTATCGAGGGAATGTAAAAATCGCTCCCCATGAACGGAATCCCCAAACAGAACAGAGTCACGCTTTTAGAAAACACACTTATGCCTGCTTCAGGGGAAAGGTGAGGTGCGGTGACGCATAAAACTCGAGTTTGAAATGAGCACAGATACCCTTCCGAAAACCGAATATGGAATGGACACGACCTACTCCTTGCTCAATCAACTGGACTCACCAGACCCTGTTCATCGCACAAGTATCTATCCGACTAGTAAGCATCTTAAAAGCTAAGTCTTGATATCTCTGTGTAAGTGCATCAAGGGTGTGTAAAGCGGCCTAAAACCAGCAGGGAAAATCAGCTCAGACCCATTCTGAGGATACATTTCCAACACAAAGAAGAAACAAGCAGGGCAAAACAGAGAGAAATTCTTCCAAAATGCGTTCAGGGACTGGCATGCAACCAGGATTGACCACATCTACAGCCCCAGCGGCAGAAGACATAAGGCTGGACACTCTTGGGGCTGAGACGATTGGTGAGGTTGGGAAAGCAAATGCAGACCCTTGAAAGGAATCCTGCGTGCTCCCCATTCCATGGCTCCCAACTCTCCAGGTTCAACGCAATCTTCCGACAGCGAAAGCACTCATTGGAAACCCAGCGGATGCTACACCGTGGGATCGGGAAAGCTTTCTGAAACTCACCTCAGTTTTCCTCTCCTGGTGCTCGTGTTCTCCATTCAGGCCCCCTTACTAACAATCTCCCCACTTGGAGACTCGGCGCCTTTCCATGCCTCTTTCGTACCGTCTGCAATTTGTCCGCAGGATGAACTGCAAGAGGGGGAACCAATGAGAGACTCGCTGGAGGTGTTTGGTCGGGCACATGTCACTCTCATTTCCCATCACGAAGAAGAATTCACCAGCGGTTCAGCCTGCCACCGCGGATCGACAATAGGGCGTGAAGCCATCCAGCCGTGTTGCGTCCCACTCACAAAAAAGCGACTTGGGAAATGGAGCTCAGGGGCCCTGCACTTCCCAAACCTGCAGAGTTCTAAACGATAACTATCGCCCCAAAATATATTGAGGTCAGGCTACGAAGAGGCGCTGAACGCAAGGCAGAACTGCAGGAAACGGATGTCAACGGGTACATCGGAATGGCCCCGATAGCACATGAAAAGCGCCAGAACGTGGACAATGATGCGGTTGGCCAAAAAGGGCGTATGCGTTTTTTCCTGAATATATTCAGGAAAAAACGCATACGCCCTTTTTGGCCAACCAAGCAACCTGGGAGAGCAAATCAGCACTACAAAGAAATCTCTCGCCCCCCCCCACACCGGGGCAAAAGGGCCAGGCGAAAAAAGTCTAAAAACCAGAAAGGCAGGACAGCCCACGGAGTCAAGGGAGCCTTGTTAAGCTGATGGGCGGGATGTCAATGGCCAACAGCCAATCTTCACAAGTGTATCCTCTTTCCCAAACCATGTCAAACACAGAACCACAGAGCATAGGGCACTTCCCCACATGGGCGTTGACCTTGGGAAAATGAAAAAATCAACCAGACACAGGGACCCCAAAGTTGAGGGCTGCTGTCTTGACAAGAACCTCCACTCCGGTACACGTGTCATATCCCAGGAAAGAGCCAAGTGGACAAAGACGAGTGGACAAGTGGACAAAGACAAGTGGACAAGTGGACAAGTGGTGCTACGTAGGTCCAATGGAGTGTCACTCAGCCATGAAATCCACGTCATGAGGCTGGTAGCAGCATCCTGAGTGGATTTAGGTACGATCATCCTCAGTGAAATAAGTCCCACAAAAAAAGAAACTTATGATATCACTTATCGAGGGAATGTAAAAATCGCTCCCCATGAACGGAATCCCCAAACAGAACAGAGTCACGCTTTTAGAAAACACACTTATGCCTGCTTCAGGGGAAAGGTGAGGTGGGGTGACGCATAAAACTCGAGTTTGAAATGAGCACAGATACCCTTCCGAAAACCGAATATGGAATGGACACGACCTACTCCTTGCTCAATCAACTGGACTCACCAGACCCTGTTCATCGCACAAGTATCTATCCGACTAGTAAGCATCTTAAAAGCTAAGTCTTGATATCTCTGTGTAAGTGCATCAAGGGTGTGTAAAGCGGCCTAAAACCAGCAGGGAAAATCAGCTCAGACCCATTCTGAGGATACATTTCCAACACAAAGAAGAAACAAGCAGGGCAAAACAGAGAGAAATTCTTCCAAAATGCGTTCAGGGACTGGCATGCAACCAGGATTGACCACATCTACAGCCCCAGCGGCAGAAGACATAAGGCTGGACACTCTTGGGGCTGAGACGATTGGTGAGGTTGGGAAAGCAAATGCAGACCCTTGAAAGGAATCCTGCGTGCTCCCCATTCCATGGCTCCCAACTCTCCAGGTTCAACGCAATCTTCCGACAGCGAAAGCACTCATTGGAAACCCAGCGGATGCTACACCGTGGGATCGGGAAAGCTTTCTGAAACTCACCTCAGTTTTCCTCTCCTGGTGCTCGTGTTCTCCATTCAGGCCCCCTTACTAACAATCTCCCCACTTGGAGACTCGGCGCCTTTCCATGCCTCTTTCGTACCGTCTGCAATTTGTCCGCAGGATGAACTGCAAGAGGGGGAACCAATGAGAGACTCGCTGGAGGTGTTTGGTCGGGCACATGTCACTCTCATTTCCCATCACGAAGAAGAATTCACCAGCGGTTCAGCCTGCCACCGCGGATCGACAATAGGGCGTGAAGCCATCCAGCCGTGTTGCGTCCCACTCACAAAAAAGCGACTTGGGAAATGGAGCTCAGGGGCCCTGCACTTCCCAAACCTGCAGAGTTCTAAACGATAACTATCGCCCCAAAATATATTGAGGTCAGGCTACGAAGAGGCGCTGAACGCAAGGCAGAACTGCAGGAAACGGATGTCAACGGGTACATCGGAATGGCCCCGATAGCACATGAAAAGCGCCAGAACGTGGACAATGATGCGGTTGGCCAAAAAGGGCGTATGCGTTTTTTCCTGAATATATTCAGGAAAAAACGCATACGCCCTTTTTGGCCAACCAAGCAACCTGGGAGAGCAATTCAGCACTACAAAGAAATCTCTCGCCCCCCCCCCCCCGGGGCAAAAGGGCCAGGCGAAAAAAGTCTAAAAACCAGAAAGGCAGGACAGCCCACGGAGTCAAGGGAGCCTTGTTAAGCTGATGGGCGGGATGTCAATGGCCAACAGCCAATCTTCACAAGTGTATCCTCTTTCCCAAACCATGTCAAACACAGAACCACAGAGCATAGGGCACTTCCCCACATGGGCGTTGACCTTGGGAAAATGAAAAAATCAACCAGACACAGGGACCCCAAAGTTGAGGGCTGCTGTCTTGACAAGAACCTCCACTCCGGTACACGTGTCATATCCCAGGAAAGAGCCAAGTGGACAAAGACGAGTGGACAAGTGGACAAAGACAAGTGGACAAGTGGACAAGTGGTGCTACGTAGGTCCAATGGAGTGTCACTCAGCCATGAAATCCACGTCATGAGGCTGGTAGCAGCATCCTGAGTGGATTTAGGTACGATCATCCTCAGTGAAATAAGTCCCACAAAAAAAGAAACTTATGATATCACTTATCGAGGGAATGTAAAAATCGCTCCCCATGAACGGAATCCCCAAACAGAACAGAGTCACGCTTTTAGAAAACACACTTATGCCTGCTTCAGGGGAAAGGTGAGGTGCGGTGACGCATAAAACTCGAGTTTGAAATGAGCACAGATACCCTTCCGAAAACCGAATATGGAATGGACACGACCTACTCCTTGCTCAATCAACTGGACTCACCAGACCCTGTTCATCGCACAAGTATCTATCCGACTAGTAAGCATCTTAAAAGCTAAGTCTTGATATCTCTGTGTAAGTGCATCAAGGGTGTGTAAAGCGGCCTAAAACCAGCAGGGAAAATCAGCTCAGACCCATTCTGAGGATACATTTCCAACACAAAGAAGAAACAAGCAGGGCAAAACAGAGAGAAATTCTTCCAAAATGCGTTCAGGGACTGGCATGCAACCAGGATTGACCACATCTACAGCCCCAGCGGCAGAAGACATAAGGCTGGACACTCTTGGGGCTGAGACGATTGGTGAGGTTGGGAAAGCAAATGCAGACCCTTGAAAGGAATCCTGCGTGCTCCCCATTCCATGGCTCCCAACTCTCCAGGTTCAACGCAATCTTCCGACAGCGAAAGCACTCATTGGAAACCCAGCGGATGCTACACCGTGGGATCGGGAAAGCTTTCTGAAACTCACCTCAGTTTTCCTCTCCTGGTGCTCGTGTTCTCCATTCAGGCCCCCTTACTAACAATCTCCCCACTTGGAGACTCGGCGCCTTTCCATGCCTCTTTCGTACCGTCTGCAATTTGTCCGCAGGATGAACTGCAAGAGGGGTAACCAATGAGAGACTCGCTGGAGGTGTTTGGTCGGGCACATGTCACTCTCATTTCCCATCACGAAGAAGAATTCACCAGCGGTTCAGCCTGCCACCGCGGATCGACAATAGGGCGTGAAGCCATCCAGCCGTGTTGCGTCCCACTCACAAAAAAGCGACTTGGGAAATGGAGCTCAGGGGCCCTGCACTTCCCAAACCTGCAGAGTTCTAAACGATAACTATCGCCCCAAAATATATTGAGGTCAGGCTACGAAGAGGCGCTGAACGCAAGGCAGAACTGCAGGAAACGGATGTCAACGGGTACATCGGAATGGCCCCGATAGCACATGAAAAGCGCCAGAACGTGGACAATGATGCGGTTGGCCAAAAAGGGCGTATGCGTTTTTTCCTGAATATATTCAGGAAAAAACGCATACGCCCTTTTTGGCCAACCAAGCAACCTGGGAGAGCAATTCAGCACTACAAAGAAATCTCTCGCCCCCCCCCCCCCGGGGCAAAAGGGCCAGGCGAAAAAAGTCTAAAAACCAGAAAGGCAGGACAGCCCACGGAGTCAAGGGAGCCTTGTTAAGCTGATGGGCGGGATGTCAATGGCCAACAGCCAATCTTCACAAGTGTATCCTCTTTCCCAAACCATGTCAAACACAGAACCACAGAGCATAGGGCACTTCCCCACATGGGCGTTGACCTTGGGAAAATGAAAAAATCAACCAGACACAGGGACCCCAAAGTTGAGGGCTGCTGTCTTGACAAGAATCTCCACTCCGGTACACGTGTCATATCCCAGGAAAGAGCCAAGTGGACAAAGACGAGTGGACAAGTGGACAAAGACAAGTGGACAAGTGGACAAGTGGTGCTACGTAGGTCCAATGGAGTGTCACTCAGCCATGAAATCCACGTCATGAGGCTGGTAGCAGCATCCTGAGTGGATTTAGGTACGATCATCCTCAGTGAAATAAGTCCCACAAAAAAAGAAACTTATGATATCACTTATCGAGGGAATGTAAAAATCGCTCCCCATGAACGGAATCCCCAAACAGAACAGAGTCACGCTTTTAGAAAACACACTTATGCCTGCTTCAGGGGAAAGGTGAGGTGCGGTGACGCATAAAACTCGAGTTTGAAATGAGCACAGATACCCTTCCGAAAACCGAATATGGAATGGACACGACCTACTCCTTGCTCAATCAACTGGACTCACCAGACCCTGTTCATCGCACAAGTATCTATCCGACTAGTAAGCATCTTAAAAGCTAAGTCTTGATATCTCTGTGTAAGTGCATCAAGGGTGTGTAAAGCGGCCTAAAACCAGCAGGGAAAATCAGCTCAGACCCATTCTGAGGATACATTTCCAACACAAAGAAGAAACAAGCAGGGCAAAACAGAGAGAAATTCTTCCAAAATGCGTTCAGGGACTGGCATGCAACCAGGATTGACCACATCTACAGCCCCAGCGGCAGAAGACATAAGGCTGGACACTCTTGGGGCTGAGACGATTGGTGAGGTTGGGAAAGCAAATGCAGACCCTTGAAAGGAATCCTGCGTGCTCCCCATTCCATGGCTCCCAACTCTCCAGGTTCAACGCAATCTTCCGACAGCGAAAGCACTCATTGGAAACCCAGCGGATGCTACACCGTGGGATCGGGAAAGCTTTCTGAAACTCACCTCAGTTTTCCTCTCCTGGTGCTCGTGTTCTCCATTCAGGCCCCCTTACTAACAATCTCCCCACTTGGAGACTCGGCGCCTTTCCATGCCTCTTTCGTACCGTCTGCAATTTGTCCGCAGGATGAACTGCAAGAGGGGTAACCAATGAGAGACTCGCTGGAGGTGTTTGGTCGGGCACATGTCACTCTCATTTCCCATCACGAAGAAGAATTCACCAGCGGTTCAGCCTGCCACCGCGGATCGACAATAGGGCGTGAAGCCATCCAGCCGTGTTGCGTCCCACTCACAAAAAAGCGACTTGGGAAATGGAGCTCAGGGGCCCTGCACTTCCCAAACCTGCAGAGTTCTAAACGATAACTATCGCCCCAAAATATATTGAGGTCAGGCTACGAAGAGGCGCTGAACGCAAGGCAGAACTGCAGGAAACGGATGTCAACGGGTACATCGGAATGGCCCCGATAGCACATGAAAAGCGCCAGAACGTGGACAATGATGCGGTTGGCCAAAAAGGGCGTATGCGTTTTTTCCTGAATATATTCAGGAAAAAACGCATACGCCCTTTTTGGCCAACCAAGCAACCTGGGAGAGCAAATCAGCACTACAAAGAAATCTCTCGCCCCCCCCCCCCCCCGGGGCAAAAGGGACAGGCGAAAAAAGTCTAAAAACCAGAAAGGCAGGACAGCCCACGGAGTCAAGGGAGCCTTGTTAAGCTGATGGGCGGGATGTCAATGGCCAACAGCCAATCTTCACAAGTGTATCCTCTTTCCCAAACCATGTCAAACACAGAACCACAGAGCATAGGGCACTTCCCCACATGGGCGTTGACCTTGGGAAAATGAAAAAATCAACCAGACACAGGGACCCCAAAGTTGAGGGCTGCTGTCTTGACAAGAACCTCCACTCCGGTACACGTTTCATATCCCAGGAAAGAGCCAAGTGGACAAAGACGAGTGGACAAGTGGACAAAGACAAGTGGACAAGTGGACAAGTGGTGCTACGTAGGTCCAATGGAGTGTCACTCAGCCATGAAATCCACGTCATGAGGCTGGTAGCAGCATCCTGAGTGGATTTAGGTACGATCATCCTCAGTGAAATAAGTCCCACAAAAAAAGAAACTTATGATATCACTTATCGAGGGAATGTAAAAATCGCTCCCCATGAACGGAATCCCCAAACAGAACAGAGTCACGCTTTTAGAAAACACACTTATGCCTGCTTCAGGGGAAAGGTGAGGTGCGGTGACGCATAAAACTCGAGTTTGAAATGAGCACAGATACCCTTCCGAAAACCGAATATGGAATGGACACGACCTACTCCTTGCTCAATCAACTGGACTCACCAGACCCTGTTCATCGCACAAGTATCTATCCGACTAGTAAGCATCTTAAAAGCTAAGTCTTGATATCTCTGTGTAAGTGCATCAAGGGTGTGTAAAGCGGCCTAAAACCAGCAGGGAAAATCAGCTCAGACCCATTCTGAGGATACATTTCCAACACAAAGAAGAAACAAGCAGGGCAAAACAGAGAGAAATTCTTCCAAAATGCGTTCAGGGACTGGCATGCAACCAGGATTGACCACATCTACAGCCCCAGCGGCAGAAGACATAAGGCTGGACACTCTTGGGGCTGAGACGATTGGTGAGGTTGGGAAAGCAAATGCAGACCCTTGAAAGGAATCCTGCGTGCTCCCCATTCCATGGCTCCCAACTCTCCAGGTTCAACGCAATCTTCCGACAGCGAAAGCACTCATTGGAAACCCAGCGGATGCTACACCGTGGGATCGGGAAAGCTTTCTGAAACTCACCTCAGTTTTCCTCTCCTGGTGCTCGTGTTCTCCATTCAGGCCCCCTTACTAACAATCTCCCCACTTGGAGACTCGGCGCCTTTCCATGCCTCTTTCGTACCGTCTGCAATTTGTCCGCAGGATGAACTGCAAGAGGGGGAACCAATGAGAGACTCGCTGGAGGTGTTTGGTCGGGCACATGTCACTCTCATTTCCCATCACGAAGAAGAATTCACCAGCGGTTCAGCCTGCCACCGCGGATCGACAATAGGGCGTGAAGCCATCCAGCCGTGTTGCGTCCCACTCACAAAAAAGCGACTTGGGAAATGGAGCTCAGGGGCCCTGCACTTCCCAAACCTGCAGAGTTCTAAACGATAACTATCGCCCCAAAATATATTGAGGTCAGGCTACGAAGAGGCGCTGAACGCAAGGCAGAACGGCAGGAAACGGATGTCAACGGGTACATCGGAATGGCCCCGATAGCACATGAAAAGCGCCAGAACGTGGACAATGATGCGGTTGGCCAAAAAGGGCGTATGCGTTTTTTCCTGAATATATTCAGGAAAAAACGCATACGCCCTTTTTGGCCAACCAAGCAACCTGGGAGAGCAAATCAGCACTACAAAGAAATCTCTCGCCCCCCCCCACCCCGGGGCAAAAGGGACAGGCGAAAAAAGTCTAAAAACCAGAAAGGCAGGACAGCCCACGGAGTCAAGGGAGCCTTGTTAAGCTGATGGGCGGGATGTCAATGGCCAACAGCCAATCTTCACAAGTGTATCCTCTTTCCCAAACCATGTCAAACACAGAACCACAGAGCATAGGGCACTTCCCCACATGGGCGTTGACCTTGGGAAAATGAAAAAATCAACCAGACACAGGGACCCCAAAGTTGAGGGCTGCTGTCTTGACAAGAACCTCCACTCCGGTACACGTTTCATATCCCAGGAAAGAGCCAAGTGGACAAAGACGAGTGGACAAGTGGACAAAGACAAGTGGACAAGTGGACAAGTGGTGCTACGTAGGTCCAATGGAGTGTCACTCAGCCATGAAATCCACGTCATGAGGCTGGTAGCAGCATCCTGAGTGGATTTAGGTACGATCATCCTCAGTGAAATAAGTCCCACAAAAAAAGAAACTTATGATATCACTTATCGAGGGAATGTAAAAATCGCTCCCCATGAACGGAATCCCCAAACAGAACAGAGTCACGCTTTTAGAAAACACACTTATGCCTGCTTCAGGGGAAAGGTGAGGTGCGGTGACGCATAAAACTCGAGTTTGAAATGAGCACAGATACCCTTCCGAAAACCGAATATGGAATGGACACGACCTACTCCTTGCTCAATCAACTGGACTCACCAGACCCTGTTCATCGCACAAGTATCTATCCGACTAGTAAGCATCTTAAAAGCTAAGTCTTGATATCTCTGTGTAAGTGCATCAAGGGTGTGTAAAGCGGCCTAAAACCAGCAGGGAAAATCAGCTCAGACCCATTCTGAGGATACATTTCCAACACAAAGAAGAAACAAGCAGGGCAAAACAGAGAGAAATTCTTCCAAAATGCGTTCAGGGACTGGCATGCAACCAGGATTGACCACATCTACAGCCCCAGCGGCAGAAGACATAAGGCTGGACACTCTTGGGGCTGAGACGATTGGTGAGGTTGGGAAAGCAAATGCAGACCCTTGAAAGGAATCCTGCGTGCTCCCCATTCCATGGCTCCCAACTCTCCAGGTTCAACGCAATCTTCCGACAGCGAAAGCACTCATTGGAAACCCAGCGGATGCTACACCGTGGGATCGGGAAAGCTTTCTGAAACTCACCTCAGTTTTCCTCTCCTGGTGCTCGTGTTCTCCATTCAGGCCCCCTTACTAACAATCTCCCCACTTGGAGACTCGGCGCCTTTCCATGCCTCTTTCGTACCGTCTGCAATTTGTCCGCAGGATGAACTGCAAGAGGGGGAACCAATGAGAGACACGCTGGAGGTGTTTGGTCGGGCACATGTCACTCTCATTTCCCATCACGAAGAAGAATTCACCAGCGGTTCAGCCTGCCACCGCGGATCGACAATAGGGCGTGAAGCCATCCAGCCGTGTTGCGTCCCACTCACAAAAAAGCGACTTGGGAAATGGAGCTCAGGGGCCCTGCACTTCCCAAACCTGCAGAGTTCTAAACGATAACTATCGCCCCAAAATATATTGAGGTCAGGCTACGAAGAGGCGCTGAACGCAAGGCAGAACTGCAGGAAACGGATGTCAACGGGTACATCGGAATGGCCCCGATAGCACATGAAAAGCGCCAGAACGTGGACAATGATGCGGTTGGCCAAAAAGGGCGTATGCGTTTTTTCCTGAATATATTCAGGAAAAAACGCATACGCCCTTTTTGGCCAACCAAGCAACCTGGGAGAGCAAATCAGCACTACAAAGAAATCTCTCGCCCCCCCCCACCCCGGGGCAAAAGGGACAGGCGAAAAAAGTCTAAAAACCAGAAAGGCAGGACAGCCCACGGAGTCAAGGGAGCCTTGTTAAGCTGATGGGCGGGATGTCAATGGCCAACAGCCAATCTTCACAAGTGTATCCTCTTTCCCAAACCATGTAAAACACAGAACCACAGAGCATAGGGCACTTCCCCACATGGGCGTTGACCTTGGGAAAATGAAAAAATCAACCAGACACAGGGACCCCAAAGTTGAGGGCTGCTGTCTTGACAAGAACCTCCACTCCGGTACACGTGTCATATCCCAGGAAAGAGCCAAGTGGACAAAGACGAGTGGACAAGTGGACAAAGACAAGTGGACAAGTGGACAAGTGGTGCTACGTAGGTCCAATGGAGTGTCACTCAGCCATGAAATCCACGTCATGAGGCTGGTAGCAGCATCCTGAGTGGATTTAGGTACGATCATCCTCAGTGAAATAAGTCCCACAAAAAAAGAAACTTATGATATCACTTATCGAGGGAATGTAAAAATCGCTCCCCATGAACGGAATCCCCAAACAGAACAGAGTCACGCTTTTAGAAAACACACTTATGCCTGCTTCAGGGGAAAGGTGAGGTGCGGTGACGCATAAAACTCGAGTTTGAAATGAGCACAGATACCCTTCCGAAAACCGAATATGGAATGGACACGACCTACTCCTTGCTCAATCAACTGGACTCACCAGACCCTGTTCATCGCACAAGTATCTATCCGACTAGTAAGCATCTTAAAAGCTAAGTCTTGATATCTCTGTGTAAGTGCATCAAGGGTGTGTAAAGCGGCCTAAAACCAGCAGGGAAAATCAGCTCAGACCCATTCTGAGGATACATTTCCAACACAAAGAAGAAACAAGCAGGGCAAAACAGAGAGAAATTCTTCCAAAATGCGTTCAGGGACTGGCATGCAACCAGGATTGACCACATCTACAGCCCCAGCGGCAGAAGACATAAGGCTGGACACTCTTGGGGCTGAGACGATTGGTGAGGTTGGGAAAGCAAATGCAGACCCTTGAAAGGAATCCTGCGTGCTCCCCATTCCATGGCTCCCAACTCTCCAGGTTCAACGCAATCTTCCGACAGCGAAAGCACTCATTGGAAACCCAGCGGATGCTACACCGTGGGATCGGGAAAGCTTTCTGAAACTCACCTCAGTTTTCATCTCCTGGTGCTCGTGTTCTCCATTCAGGCCCCCTTACTAACAATCTCCCCACTTGGAGACTCGGCGCCTTTCCATGCCTCTTTCGTACCGTCTGCAATTTGTCCGCAGGATGAACTGCAAGAGGGGGAACCAATGAGAGACTCGCTGGAGGTGTTTGGTCGGGCACATGTCACTCTCATTTCCCATCACGAAGAAGAATTCACCAGCGGTTCAGCCTGCCACCGCGGATCGACAATAGGGCGTGAAGCCATCCAGCCGTGTTGCGTCCCACTCACAAAAAAGCGACTTGGGAAATGGAGCTCAGGGGCCCTGCACTTCCCAAACCTGCAGAGTTCTAAACGATAACTATCGCCCCAAAATATATTGAGGTCAGGCTACGAAGAGGCGCTGAACGCAAGGCAGAACTGCAGGAAACGGATGTCAACGGGTACATCGGAATGGCCCCGATAGCACATGAAAAGCGCCAGAACGTGGACAATGATGCGGTTGGCCAAAAAGGGCGTATGCGTTTTTTCCTGAATATATTCAGGAAAAAACGCATACGCCCTTTTTGGCCAACCAAGCAACCTGGGAGAGCAAATCAGCACTACAAAGAAATCTCTCGCCCCCCCCCACCCCGGGGCAAAAGGGACAGGCGAAAAAAGTCTAAAAACCAGAAAGGCAGGACAGCCCACGGAGTCAAGGGAGCCTTGTTAAGCTGATGGGCGGGATGTCAATGGCCAACAGCCAATCTTCACAAGTGTATCCTCTTTCCCAAACCATGTAAAACACAGAACCACAGAGCATAGGGCACTTCCCCACATGGGCGTTGACCTTGGGAAAATGAAAAAATCAACCAGACACAGGGACCCCAAAGTTGAGGGCTGCTGTCTTGACAAGAACCTCCACTCCGGTACACGTGTCATATCCCAGGAAAGAGCCAAGTGGACAAAGACGAGTGGACAAGTGGACAAAGACAAGTGGACAAGTGGACAAGTGGTGCTACGTAGGTCCAATGGAGTGTCACTCAGCCATGAAATCCACGTCATGAGGCTGGTAGCAGCATCCTGAGTGGATTTAGGTACGATCATCCTCAGTGAAATAAGTCCCACAAAAAAAGAAACTTATGATATCACTTATCGAGGGAATGTAAAAATCGCTCCCCATGAACGGAATCCCCAAACAGAACAGAGTCACGCTTTTAGAAAACACACTTATGCCTGCTTCAGGGGAAAGGTGAGGTGCGGTGACGCATAAAACTCGAGTTTGAAATGAGCACAGATACCCTTCCGAAAACCGAATATGGAATGGACACGACCTACTCCTTGCTCAATCAACTGGACTCACCAGACCCTGTTCATCGCACAAGTATCTATCCGACTAGTAAGCATCTTAAAAGCTAAGTCTTGATATCTCTGTGTAAGTGCATCAAGGGTGTGTAAAGCGGCCTAAAACCAGCAGGGAAAATCAGCTCAGACCCATTCTGAGGATACATTTCCAACACAAAGAAGAAACAAGCAGGGCAAAACAGAGAGAAATTCTTCCAAAATGCGTTCAGGGACTGGCATGCAACCAGGATTGACCACATCTACAGCCCCAGCGGCAGAAGACATAAGGCTGGACACTCTTGGGGCTGAGACGATTGGTGAGGTTGGGAAAGCAAATGCAGACCCTTGAAAGGAATCCTGCGTGCTCCCCATTCCATGGCTCCCAACTCTCCAGGTTCAACGCAATCTTCCGACAGCGAAAGCACTCATTGGAAACCCAGCGGATGCTACACCGTGGGATCGGGAAAGCTTTCTGAAACTCACCTCAGTTTTCCTCTCCTGGTGCTCGTGTTCTCCATTCAGGCCCCCTTACTAACAATCTCCCCACTTGGAGACTCGGCGCCTTTCCATGCCTCTTTCGTACCGTCTGCAATTTGTCCGCAGGATGAACCGCAAGAGGGGGAACCAATGAGAGACTCGCTGGAGGTGTTTGGTCGGGCACATGTCACTCTCATTTCCCATCACGAAGAAGAATTCACCAGCGGTTCAGCCTGCCACCGCGGATCGACAATAGGGCGTGAAGCCATCCAGCCGTGTTGCGTCCCACTCACAAAAAAGCGACTTGGGAAATGGAGCTCAGGGGCCCTGCACTTCCCAAACCTGCAGAGTTCTAAACGATAACTATCGCCCCAAAATATATTGAGGTCAGGCTACGAAGAGGCGCTGAACGCAAGGCAGAACTGCAGGAAACGGATGTCAACGGGTACATCGGAATGGCCCCGATAGCACATGAAAAGCGCCAGAACGTGGACAATGATGCGGTTGGCCAAAAAGGGCGTATGCGTTTTTTCCTGAATATATTCAGGAAAAAACGCATACGCCCTTTTTGGCCAACCAAGCAACCTGGGAGAGCAAATCAGCACTACAAAGAAATCTCTCGCCCCCCCCCACCCCGGGGCAAAAGGGACAGGCGAAAAAAGTCTAAAAACCAGAAAGGCAGGACAGCCCACGGAGTCAAGGGAGCCTTGTTAAGCTGATGGGCGGGATGTCAATGGCCAACAGCCAATCTTCACAAGTGTATCCTCTTTCCCAAACCATGTAAAACACAGAACCACAGAGCATAGGGCACTTCCCCACATGGGCGTTGACCTTGGGAAAATGAAAAAATCAACCAGACACAGGGACCCCAAAGTTGAGGGCTGCTGTCTTGACAAGAACCTCCACTCCGGTACACGTGTCATATCCCAGGAAAGAGCCAAGTGGACAAAGACGAGTGGACAAGTGGACAAAGACAAGTGGACAAGTGGACAAGTGGTGCTACGTAGGTCCAATGGAGTGTCACTCAGCCATGAAATCCACGTCATGAGGCTGGTAGCAGCATCCTGAGTGGATTTAGGTACGATCATCCTCAGTGAAATAAGTCCCACAAAAAAAGAAACTTATGATATCACTTATCGAGGGAATGTAAAAATCGCTCCCCATGAACGGAATCCCCAAACAGAACAGAGTCACGCTTTTAGAAAACACACTTATGCCTGCTTCAGGGGAAAGGTGAGGTGCGGTGACGCATAAAACTCGAGTTTGAAATGAGCACAGATACCCTTCCGAAAACCGAATATGGAATGGACACGACCTACTCCTTGCTCAATCAACTGGACTCACCAGACCCTGTTCATCGCACAAGTATCTATCCGACTAGTAAGCATCTTAAAAGCTAAGTCTTGATATCTCTGTGTAAGTGCATCAAGGGTGTGTAAAGCGGCCTAAAACCAGCAGGGAAAATCAGCTCAGACCCATTCTGAGGATACATTTCCAACACAAAGAAGAAACAAGCAGGGCAAAACAGAGAGAAATTCTTCCAAAATGCGTTCAGGGACTGGCATGCAACCAGGATTGACCACATCTACAGCCCCAGCGGCAGAAGACATAAGGCTGGACACTCTTGGGGCTGAGACGATTGGTGAGGTTGGGAAAGCAAATGCAGACCCTTGAAAGGAATCCTGCGTGCTCCCCATTCCATGGCTCCCAACTCTCCAGGTTCAACGCAATCTTCCGACAGCGAAAGCACTCATTGGAAACCCAGCGGATGCTACACCGTGGGATCGGGAAAGCTTTCTGAAACTCACCTCAGTTTTCCTCTCCTGGTGCTCGTGTTCTCCATTCAGGCCCCCTTACTAACAATCTCCCCACTTGGAGACTCGGCGCCTTTCCATGCCTCTTTCGTACCGTCTGCAATTTGTCCGCAGGATGAACCGCAAGAGGGGGAACCAATGAGAGACTCGCTGGAGGTGTTTGGTCGGGCACATGTCACTCTCATTTCCCATCACGAAGAAGAATTCACCAGCGGTTCAGCCTGCCACCGCGGATCGACAATAGGGCGTGAAGCCATCCAGCCGTGTTGCGTCCCACTCACAAAAAAGCGACTTGGGAAATGGAGCTCAGGGGCCCTGCACTTCCCAAACCTGCAGAGTTCTAAACGATAACTATCGCCCCAAAATATATTGAGGTCAGGCTACGAAGAGGCGCTGAACGCAAGGCAGAACTGCAGGAAACGGATGTCAACGGGTACATCGGAATGGCCCCGATAGCACATGAAAAGCGCCAGAACGTGGACAATGATGCGGTTGGCCAAAAAGGGCGTATGCGTTTTTTCCTGAATATATTCAGGAAAAAACGCATACGCCCTTTTTGGCCAACCAAGCAACCTGGGAGAGCAAATCAGCACTACAAAGAAATCTCTCGCCCCCCCCCCCCCCGGGGCAAAAGGGACAGGCGAAAAAAGTCTAAAAACCAGAAAGGCAGGACAGCCCACGGAGTCAAGGGAGCCTTGTTAAGCTGATGGGCGGGATGTCAATGGCCAACAGCCAATCTTCACAAGTGTATCCTCTTTCCCAAACCATGTAAAACACAGAACCACAGAGCATAGGGCACTTCCACACATGGGCGTTGACCTTGGGAAAATGAAAAAATCAACCAGACACAGGGACCCCAAAGTTGAGGGCTGCTGTCTTGACAAGAACCTCCACTCCGGTACACGTTTCATATCCCAGGAAAGAGCCAAGTGGACAAAGACGAGTGGACAAGTGGACAAAGACAAGTGGACAAGTGGACAAGTGGTGCTACGTAGGTCCAATGGAGTGTCACTCAGCCATGAAATCCACGTCATGAGGCTGGTAGCAGCATCCTGAGTGGATTTAGGTACGATCATCCTCAGTGAAATAAGTCCCACAAAAAAAGAAACTTATGATATCACTTATCGAGGGAATGTAAAAATCGCTCCCCATGAACGGAATCCCCAAACAGAACAGAGTCACGCTTTTAGAAAACACACTTATGCCTGCTTCAGGGGAAAGGTGAGGTGCGGTGACGCATAAAACTCGAGTTTGAAATGAGCACAGATACCCTTCCGAAAACCGAATATGGAATGGACACGACCTACTCCTTGCTCAATCAACTGGACTCACCAGACCCTGTTCATCGCACAAGTATCTATCCGACTAGTAAGCATCTTAAAAGCTAAGTCTTGATATCTCTGTGTAAGTGCATCAAGGGTGTGTAAAGCGGCCTAAAACCAGCAGGGAAAATCAGCTCAGACCCATTCTGAGGATACATTTCCAACACAAAGAAGAAACAAGCAGGGCAAAACAGAGAGAAATTCTTCCAAAATGCGTTCAGGGACTGGCATGCAACCAGGATTGACCACATCTACAGCCCCAGCGGCAGAAGACATAAGGCTGGACACTCTTGGGGCTGAGACGATTGGTGAGGTTGGGAAAGCAAATGCAGACCCTTGAAAGGAATCCTGCGTGCTCCCCATTCCATGGCTCCCAACTCTCCAGGTTCAACGCAATCTTCCGACAGCGAAAGCACTCATTGGAAACCCAGCGGATGCTACACCGTGGGATCGGGAAAGCTTTCTGAAACTCACCTCAGTTTTCCTCTCCTGGTGCTCGTGTTCTCCATTCAGGCCCCCTTACTAACAATCTCCCCACTTGGAGACTCGGCGCCTTTCCATGCCTCTTTCGTACCGTCTGCAATTTGTCCGCAGGATGAACTGCAAGAGGGGGAACCAATGAGAGACTCGCTGGAGGTGTTTGGTCGGGCACATGTCACTCTCATTTCCCATCACGAAGAAGAATTCACCAGCGGTTCAGCCTGCCACCGCGGATCGACGATAGGGCGTGAAGCCATCCAGCCGTGTTGCGTCCCACTCACAAAAAAGCGACTTGGGAAATGGAGCTCAGGGGCCCTGCACTTCCCAAACCTGCAGAGTTCTAAACGATAACTATCGCCCCAAAATATATTGAGGTCAGGCTACGAAGAGGCGCTGAACGCAAGGCAGAACTGCAGGAAACGGATGTCAACGGGTACATCGGAATGGCCCCGATAGCACATGAAAAGCGCCAGAACGTGGACAATGATGCGGTTGGCCAAAAAGGGCGTATGCGTTTTTTCCTGAATATATTCAGGAAAAAACGCATACGCCCTTTTTGGCCAACCAAGCAACCTGGGAGAGCAAATCAGCACTACAAAGAAATCTCTCGCCCCACCCCCCCCCCGGGGCAAAAGGGCCAGGCGAAAAAAGTCTAAAAACCAGAAAGGCAGGACAGCCCACGGAGTCAAGGGAGCCTTGTTAAGCTGATGGGCGGGATGTCAATGGCCAACAGCCAATCTTCACAAGTGTATCCTCTTTCCCAAACCATGTCAAACACAGAACCACAGAGCATAGGGCACTTCCCCACATGGGCGTTGACCTTGGGAAAATGAAAAAATCAACCAGACACAGGGACCCCAAAGTTGAGGGCTGCTGTCTTGACAAGAACCTCCACTCCGGTACACGTGTCATATCCCAGGAAAGAGCCAAGTGGACAAAGACGAGTGGACAAGTGGACAAAGACAAGTGGACAAGTGGACAAGTGGTGCTACGTAGGTCCAATGGAGTGTCACTCAGCCATGAAATCCACGTCATGAGGCTGGTAGCAGCATCCTGAGTGGATTTAGGTACGATCATCCTCAGTGAAATAAGTCCCACAAAAAAAGAAACTTATGATATCACTTATCGAGGGAATGTAAAAATCGCTCCCCATGAACGGAATCCCCAAACAGAACAGAGTCACGCTTTTAGAAAACACACTTATGCCTGCTTCAGGGGAAAGGTGAGGTGGGGTGACGCATAAAACTCGAGTTTGAAATGAGCACAGATACCCTTCCGAAAACCGAATATGGAATGGACACGACCTACTCCTTGCTCAATCAACTGGACTCACCAGACCCTGTTCATCGCACAAGTATCTATCCGACTAGTAAGCATCTTAAAAGCTAAGTCTTGATATCTCTGTGTAAGTGCATCAAGGGTGTGTAAAGCGGCCTAAAACCAGCAGGGAAAATCAGCTCAGACCCATTCTGAGGATACATTTCCAACACAAAGAAGAAACAAGCAGGGCAAAACAGAGAGAAATTCTTCCAAAATGCGTTCAGGGACTGGCATGCAACCAGGATTGACCACATCTACAGCCCCAGCGGCAGAAGACATAAGGCTGGACACTCTTGGGGCTGAGACGATTGGTGAGGTTGGGAAAGCAAATGCAGACCCTTGAAAGGAATCCTGCGTGCTCCCCATTCCATGGCTCCCAACTCTCCAGGTTCAACGCAATCTTCCGACAGCGAAAGCACTCATTGGAAACCCAGCGGATGCTACACCGTGGGATCGGGAAAGCTTTCTGAAACTCACCTCAGTTTTCCTCTCCTGGTGCTCGTGTTCTCCATTCAGGCCCCCTTACTAACAATCTCCCCACTTGGAGACTCGGCGCCTTTCCATGCCTCTTTCGTACCGTCTGCAATTTGTCCGCAGGATGAACTGCAAGAGGGGGAACCAATGAGAGACTCGCTGGAGGTGTTTGGTCGGGCACATGTCACTCTCATTTCCCATCACGAAGAAGAATTCACCAGCGGTTCAGCCTGCCACCGCGGATCGACAATAGGGCGTGAAGCCATCCAGCCGTGTTGCGTCCCACTCACAAAAAAGCGACTTGGGAAATGGAGCTCAGGGGCCCTGCACTTCCCAAACCTGCAGAGTTCTAAACGATAACTATCGCCCCAAAATATATTGAGGTCAGGCTACGAAGAGGCGCTGAACGCAAGGCAGAACTGCAGGAAACGGATGTCAACGGGTACATCGGAATGGCCCCGATAGCACATGAAAAGCGCCAGAACGTGGACAATGATGCGGTTGGCCAAAAAGGGCGTATGCGTTTTTTCCTGAATATATTCAGGAAAAAACGCATACGCCCTTTTTGGCCAACCAAGCAACCTGGGAGAGCAAATCAGCACTACAAAGAAATCTCTCGCCCCCCCCCACCCCGGGGCAAAAGGGCCAGGCGAAAAAAGTCTAAAAACCAGAAAGGCAGGACAGCCCACGGAGTCAAGGGAGCCTTGTTAAGCTGATGGGCGGGATGTCAATGGCCAACAGCCAATCTTCACAAGTGTATCCTCTTTCCCAAACCATGTAAAACACAGAACCACAGAGCATAGGGCACTTCCCCACATGGGCGTTGACCTTGGGAAAATGAAAAAATCAACCAGACACAGGGACCCCAAAGTTGAGGGCTGCTGTCTTGACAAGAACCTCCACTCCGGTACACGTTTCATATCCCAGGAAAGAGCCAAGTGGACAAAGACGAGTGGACAAGTGGACAAAGACAAGTGGACAAGTGGACAAGTGGTGCTACGTAGGTCCAATGGAGTGTCACTCAGCCATGAAATCCACGTCATGAGGCTGGTAGCAGCATCCTGAGTGGATTTAGGTACGATCATCCTCAGTGAAATAAGTCCCACAAAAAAAGAAACTTATGATATCACTTATCGAGGGAATGTAAAAATCGCTCCCCATGAACGGAATCCCCAAACAGAACAGAGTCACGCTTTTAGAAAACACACTTATGCCTGCTTCAGGGGAAAGGTGAGGTGCGGTGACGCATAAAACTCGAGTTTGAAATGAGCACAGATACCCTTCCGAAAACCGAATATGGAATGGACACGACCTACTCCTTGCTCAATCAACTGGACTCACCAGACCCTGTTCATCGCACAAGTATCTATCCGACTAGTAAGCATCTTAAAAGCTAAGTCTTGATATCTCTGTGTAAGTGCATCAAGGGTGTGTAAAGCGGCCTAAAACCAGCAGGGAAAATCAGCTCAGACCCATTCTGAGGATACATTTCCAACACAAAGAAGAAACAAGCAGGGCAAAACAGAGAGAAATTCTTCCAAAATGCGTTCAGGGACTGGCATGCAACCAGGATTGACCACATCTACAGCCCCAGCGGCAGAAGACATAAGGCTGGACACTCTTGGGGCTGAGACGATTGGTGAGGTTGGGAAAGCAAATGCAGACCCTTGAAAGGAATCCTGCGTGCTCCCCATTCCATGGCTCCCAACTCTCCAGGTTCAACGCAATCTTCCGACAGCGAAAGCACTCATTGGAAACCCAGCGGATGCTACACCGTGGGATCGGGAAAGCTTTCTGAAACTCACCTCAGTTTTCCTCTCCTGGTGCTCGTGTTCTCCATTCAGGCCCCCTTACTAACAATCTCCCCACTTGGAGACTCGGCGCCTTTCCATGCCTCTTTCGTACCGTCTGCAATTTGTCCGCAGGATGAACTGCAAGAGGGGGAACCAATGAGAGACTCGCTGGAGGTGTTTGGTCGGGCACATGTCACTCTCATTTCCCATCACGAAGAAGAATTCACCAGCGGTTCAGCCTGCCACCGCGGATCGACAATAGGGCGTGAAGCCATCCAGCCGTGTTGCGTCCCACTCACAAAAAAGCGACTTGGGAAATGGAGCTCAGGGGCCCTGCACTTCCCAAACCTGCAGAGTTCTAAACGATAACTATCGCCCCAAAATATATTGAGGTCAGGCTACGAAGAGGCGCTGAACGCAAGGCAGAACTGCAGGAAACGGATGTCAACGGGTACATCGGAATGGCCCCGATAGCACATGAAAAGCGCCAGAACGTGGACAATGATGCGGTTGGCCAAAAAGGGCGTATGCGTTTTTTCCTGAATATATTCAGGAAAAAACGCATACGCCCTTTTTGGCCAACCAAGCAACCTGGGAGAGCAAATCAGCACTACAAAGAAATCTCTCGCCCCCCCCCCACCCCGGGGCAAAAGGGCCAGGCGAAAAAAGTCTAAAAACCAGAAAGGCAGGACAGCCCACGGAGTCAAGGGAGCCTTGTTAAGCTGATGGGCGGGATGTCAATGGCCAACAGCCAATCTTCACAAGTGTATCCTCTTTCCCAAACCATGTAAAACACAGAACCACAGAGCATAGGGCACTTCCACACATGGGCGTTGACCTTGGGAAAATGAAAAAATCAACCAGACACAGGGACCCCAAAGTTGAGGGCTGCTGTCTTGACAAGAACCTCCACTCCGGTACACGTTTCATATCCCAGGAAAGAGCCAAGTGGACAAAGACGAGTGGACAAGTGGACAAAGACAAGTGGACAAGTGGACAAGTGGTGCTACGTAGGTCCAATGGAGTGTCACTCAGCCATGAAATCCACGTCATGAGGCTGGTAGCAGCATCCTGAGTGGATTTAGGTACGATCATCCTCAGTGAAATAAGTCCCACAAAAAAAGAAACTTATGATATCACTTATCGAGGGAATGTAAAAATCGCTCCCCATGAACGGAATCCCCAAACAGAACAGAGTCACGCTTTTAGAAAACACACTTATGCCTGCTTCAGGGGAAAGGTGAGGTGCGGTGACACATAAAACTCGAGTTTGAAATGAGCACAGATACCCTTCCGAAAACCGAATATGGAATGGACACGACCTACTCCTTGCTCAATCAACTGGACTCACCAGACCCTGTTCATCGCACAAGTATCTATCCGACTAGTAAGCATCTTAAAAGCTAAGTCTTGATATCTCTGTGTAAGTGCATCAAGGGTGTGTAAAGCGGCCTAAAACCAGCAGGGAAAATCAGCTCAGACCCATTCTGAGGATACATTTCCAACACAAAGAAGAAACAAGCAGGGCAAAACAGAGAGAAATTCTTCCAAAATGCGTTCAGGGACTGGCATGCAACCAGGATTGACCACATCTACAGCCCCAGCGGCAGAAGACATAAGGCTGGACACTCTTGGGGCTGAGACGATTGGTGAGGTTGGGAAAGCAAATGCAGACCCTTGAAAGGAATCCTGCGTGCTCCCCATTCCATGGCTCCCAACTCTCCAGGTTCAACGCAATCTTCCGACAGCGAAAGCACTCATTGGAAACCCAGCGGATGCTACACCGTGGGATCGGGAAAGCTTTCTGAAACTCACCTCAGTTTTCCTCTCCTGGTGCTCGTGTTCTCCATTCAGGCCCCCTTACTAACAATCTCCCCACTTGGAGACTCGGCGCCTTTCCATGCCTCTTTCGTACCGTCTGCAATTTGTCCGCAGGATGAACTGCAAGAGGGGGAACCAATGAGAGACTCGCTGGAGGTGTTTGGTCGGGCACATGTCACTCTCATTTCCCATCACGAAGAAGAATTCACCAGCGGTTCAGCCTGCCACCGCGGATCGACAATAGGGCGTGAAGCCATCCAGCCGTGTTGCGTCCCACTCACAAAAAAGCGACTTGGGAAATGGAGCTCAGGCTCCCTGCACTTCCCAAACCTGCAGAGTTCTAAACGATAACTATCGCCCCAAAATATATTGAGGTCAGGCTACGAAGAGGCGCTGAACGCAAGGCAGAACTGCAGGAAACGGATGTCAACGGGTACATCGGAATGGCCCCGATAGCACATGAAAAGCGCCAGAATGTGGACAATGATGCGGTTGGCCAAAAAGGGCGTATGCGTTTTTTCCTGAATATATTCAGGAAAAAACGCATACGCCCTTTTTGGCCAACCAAGCAACCTGGGAGAGCAAATCAGCACTACAAAGAAATCTCTCGCCCCCCCCCCCCCCCGGGGCAAAAGGGCCAGGCGAAAAAAGTCTAAAAACCAGAAAGGCAGGACAGCCCACGGAGTCAAGGGAGCCTTGTTAAGCTGATGGGCGGGATGTCAATGGCCAACAGCCAATCTTCACAAGTGTATCCTCTTTCCCAAACCATGTCAAACACAGAACCACAGAGCATAGGGCACTTCCCCACATGGGCGTTGACCTTGGGAAAATGAAAAAATCAACCAGACACAGGGACCCCAAAGTTGAGGGCTGCTGTCTTGACAAGAACCTCCACTCCGGTACACGTTTCATATCCCAGGAAAGAGCCAAGTGGACAAAGACGAGTGGACAAGTGGACAAAGACAAGTGGACAAGTGGACAAGTGGTGCTACGTAGGTCCAATGGAGTGTCACTCAGCCATGAAATCCACGTCATGAGGCTGGTAGCAGCATCCTGAGTGGATTTAGGTACGATCATCCTCAGTGAAATAAGTCCCACAAAAAAAGAAACTTATGATATCACTTATCGAGGGAATGTAAAAATCACTCCCCATGAACGGAATCCCCAAACAGAACAGAGTCACGCTTTTAGAAAACACACTTATGCCTGCTTCAGGGGAAAGGTGAGGTGCGGTGACGCATAAAACTCGAGTTTGAAATGAGCACAGATACCCTTCCGAAAACCGAATATGGAATGGACACGACCTACTCCTTGCTCAATCAACTGGACTCACCAGACCCTGTTCATCGCACAAGTATCTATCCGACTAGTAAGCATCTTAAAAGCTAAGTCTTGATATCTCTGTGTAAGTGCATCAAGGGTGTGTAAAGCGGCCTAAAACCAGCAGGGAAAATCAGCTCAGACCCATTCTGAGGATACATTTCCAACACAAAGAAGAAACAAGCAGGGCAAAACAGAGAGAAATTCTTCCAAAATGCGTTCAGGGACTGGCATGCAACCAGGATTGACCACATCTACAGCCCCAGCGGCAGAAGACATAAGGCTGGACACTCTTGGGGCTGAGACGATTGGTGAGGTTGGGAAAGCAAATGCAGACCCTTGAAAGGAATCCTGCGTGCTCCCCATTCCATGGCTCCCAACTCTCCAGGTTCAACGCAATCTTCCGACAGCGAAAGCACTCATTGGAAACCCAGCGGATGCTACACCGTGGGATCGGGAAAGCTTTCTGAAACTCACCTCAGTTTTCCTCTCCTGGTGCTCGTGTTCTCCATTCAGGCCCCCTTACTAACAATCTCCCCACTTGGAGACTCGGCGCCTTTCCATGCCTCTTTCGTACCGTCTGCAATTTGTCCGCAGGATGAACTGCAAGAGGGGGAACCAATGAGAGACTCGCTGGAGGTGTTTGGTCGGGCACATGTCACTCTCATTTCCCATCACGAAGAAGAATTCACCAGCGGTTCAGCCTGCCACCGCGGATCGACAATAGGGCGTGAAGCCATCCAGCCGTGTTGCGTCCCACTCACAAAAAAGCGACTTGGGAAATGGAGCTCAGGGGCCCTGCACTTCCCAAACCTGCAGAGTTCTAAACGATAACTATCGCCCCAAAATATATTGAGGTCAGGCTACGAAGAGGCGCTGAACGCAAGGCAGAACTGCAGGAAACGGATGTCAACGGGTACATCGGAATGGCCCCGATAGCACATGAAAAGCGCCAGAACGTGGACAATGATGCGGTTGGCCAAAAAGGGCGTATGCGTTTTTTCCTGAATATATTCAGGAAAAAACGCATACGCCCTTTTTGGCCAACCAAGCAACCTGGGAGAGCAAATCAGCACTACAAAGAAATCTCTCGCCCCCCCCCCCGGGGGCAAAAGGGCCAGGCGAAAAAAGTCTAAAAACCAGAAAGGCAGGACAGCCCACGGAGTCAAGGGAGCCTTGTTAAGCTGATGGGCGGGATGTCAATGGCCAACAGCCAATCTTCACAAGTGTATCCTCTTTCCCAAACCATGTAAAACACAGAACCACAGAGCATAGGGCACTTCCACACATGGGCGTTGACCTTGGGAAAATGAAAAAATCAACCAGACACAGGGACCCCAAAGTTGAGGGCTGCTGTCTTGACAAGAACCTCCACTCCGGTACACGTTTCATATCCCAGGAAAGAGCCAAGTGGACAAAGACGAGTGGACAAGTGGACAAAGACAAGTGGACAAGTGGACAAGTGGTGCTACGTAGGTCCAATGGAGTGTCACTCAGCCATGAAATCCACGTCATGAGGCTGGTAGCAGCATCCTGAGTGGATTTAGGTACGATCATCCTCAGTGAAATAAGTCCCACAAAAAAAGAAACTTATGATATCACTTATCGAGGGAATGTAAAAATCGCTCCCCATGAACGGAATCCCCAAACAGAACAGAGTCACGCTTTTAGAAAACACACTTATGCCTGCTTCAGGGGAAAGGTGAGGTGCGGTGACGCATAAAACTCGAGTTTGAAATGAGCACAGATACCCTTCCGAAAACCGAATATGGAATGGACACGACCTACTCCTTGCTCAATCAACTGGACTCACCAGACCCTGTTCATCGCACAAGTATCTATCCGACTAGTAAGCATCTTAAAAGCTAAGTCTTGATATCTCTGTGTAAGTGCATCAAGGGTGTGTAAAGCGGCCTAAAACCAGCAGGGAAAATCAGCTCAGACCCATTCTGAGGATACATTTCCAACACAAAGAAGAAACAAGCAGGGCAAAACAGAGAGAAATTCTTCCAAAATGCGTTCAGGGACTGGCATGCAACCAGGATTGACCACATCTACAGCCCCAGCGGCAGAAGACATAAGGCTGGACACTCTTGGGGCTGAGACGATTGGTGAGGTTGGGAAAGCAAATGCAGACCCTTGAAAGGAATCCTGCGTGCTCCCCATTCCATGGCTCCCAACTCTCCAGGTTCAACGCAATCTTCCGACAGCGAAAGCACTCATTGGAAACCCAGCGGATGCTACACCGTGGGATCGGGAAAGCTTTCTGAAACTCACCTCAGTTTTCCTCTCCTGGTGCTCGTGTTCTCCATTCAGGCCCCCTTACTAACAATCTCCCCACTTGGAGACTCGGCGCCTTTCCATGCCTCTTTCGTACCGTCTGCAATTTGTCCGCAGGATGAACTGCAAGAGGGGGAACCAATGAGAGACTCGCTGGAGGTGTTTGGTCGGGCACATGTCACTCTCATTTCCCATCACGAAGAAGAATTCACCAGCGGTTCAGCCTGCCACCGCGGATCGACAATAGGGCGTGAAGCCATCCAGCCGTGTTGCGTCCCACTCACAAAAAAGCGACTTGGGAAATGGAGCTCAGGGGCCCTGCACTTCCCAAACCTGCAGAGTTCTAAACGATAACTATCGCCCCAAAATATATTGAGGTCAGGCTACGAAGAGGCGCTGAACGCAAGGCAGAACTGCAGGAAACGGATGTCAACGGGTACATCGGAATGGCCCCGATAGCACATGAAAAGCGCCAGAACGTGGACAATGATGCGGTTGGCCAAAAAGGGCGTATGCGTTTTTTCCTGAATATATTCAGGAAAAAACGCATACGCCCTTTTTGGCCAACCAAGCAACCTGGGAGAGCAAATCAGCACTACAAAGAAATCTCTCGCCCCCCCCCCCCCCGGGGCAAAAGGGCCAGGCGAAAAAAGTCTAAAAACCAGAAAGGCAGGACAGCCCACGGAGTCAAGGGAGCCTTGTTAAGCTGATGGGCGGGATGTCAATGGCCAACAGCCAATCTTCACAAGTGTATCCTCTTTCCCAAACCATGTCAAACACAGAACCACAGAGCATAGGGCACTTCCCCACATGGGCGTTGACCTTGGGAAAATGAAAAAATCAACCAGACACAGGGACCCCAAAGTTGAGGGCTGCTGTCTTGACAAGAACCTCCACTCCGGTACACGTTTCATATCCCAGGAAAGAGCCAAGTGGACAAAGACGAGTGGACAAGTGGACAAAGACAAGTGGACAAGTGGACAAGTGGTGCTACGTAGGTCCAATGGAGTGTCACTCAGCCATGAAATCCACGTCATGAGGCTGGTAGCAGCATCCTGAGTGGATTTAGGTACGATCATCCTCAGTGAAATAAGTCCCACAAAAAAAGAAACTTATGATATCACTTATCGAGGGAATGTAAAAATCGCTCCCCATGAACGGAATCCCCAAACAGAACAGAGTCACGCTTTTAGAAAACACACTTATGCCTGCTTCAGGGGAAAGGTGAGGTGCGGTGACGCATAAAACTCGAGTTTGAAATGAGCACAGATACCCTTCCGAAAACCGAATATGGAATGGACACGACCTACTCCTTGCTCAATCAACTGGACTCACCAGACCCTGTTCATCGCACAAGTATCTATCCGACTAGTAAGCATCTTAAAAGCTAAGTCTTGATATCTCTGTGTAAGTGCATCAAGGGTGTGTAAAGCGGCCTAAAACCAGCAGGGAAAATCAGCTCAGACCCATTCTGAGGATACATTTCCAACACAAAGAAGAAACAAGCAGGGCAAAACAGAGAGAAATTCTTCCAAAATGCGTTCAGGGACTGGCATGCAACCAGGATTGACCACATCTACAGCCCCAGCGGCAGAAGACATAAGGCTGGACACTCTTGGGGCTGAGACGATTGGTGAGGTTGGGAAAGCAAATGCAGACCCTTGAAAGGAATCCTGCGTGCTCCCCATTCCATGGCTCCCAACTCTCCAGGTTCAACGCAATCTTCCGACAGCGAAAGCACTCATTGGAAACCCAGCGGATGCTACACCGTGGGATCGGGAAAGCTTTCTGAAACTCACCTCAGTTTTCCTCTCCTGGTGCTCGTGTTCTCCATTCAGGCCCCCTTACTAACAATCTCCCCACTTGGAGACTCGGCGCCTTTCCATGCCTCTTTCGTACCGTCTGCAATTTGTCCGCAGGATGAACTGCAAGAGGGGGAACCAATGAGAGACTCGCTGGAGGTGTTTGGTCGGGCACATGTCACTCTCATTTCCCATCACGAAGAAGAATTCACCAGCGGTTCAGCCTGCCACCGCGGATCGACAATAGGGCGTGAAGCCATCCAGCCGTGTTGCGTCCCACTCACAAAAAAGCGACTTGGGAAATGGAGCTCAGGGGCCCTGCACTTCCCAAACCTGCAGAGTTCTAAACGATAACTATCGCCCCAAAATATATTGAGGTCAGGCTACGAAGAGGCGCTGAACGCAAGGCAGAACTGCAGGAAACGGATGTCAACGGGTACATCGGAATGGCCCCGATAGCACATGAAAAGCGCCAGAACGTGGACAATGATGCGGTTGGCCAAAAAGGGCGTATGCGTTTTTTCCTGAATATATTCAGGAAAAAACGCATACGCCCTTTTTGGCCAACCAAGCAACCTGGGAGAGCAAATCAGCACTACAAAGAAATCTCTCGCCCCCTCCCCCCCCCGGGGCAAAAGGGCCAGGCGAAAAAAGTCTAAAAACCAGAAAGGCAGGACAGCCCACGGAGTCAAGGGAGCCTTGTTAAGCTGATGGGCGGGATGTCAATGGCCAACAGCCAATCTTCACAAGTGTATCCTCTTTCCCAAACCATGTCAAACACAGAACCACAGAGCATAGGGCACTTCCCCACATGGGCGTTGACCTTGGGAAAATGAAAAAATCAACCAGACACAGGGACCCCAAAGTTGAGGGCTGCTGTCTTGACAAGAACCTCCACTCCGGTACACGTTTCATATCCCAGGAAAGAGCCAAGTGGACAAAGACGAGTGGACAAGTGGACAAAGACAAGTGGACAAGTGGACAAGTGGTGCTACGTAGGTCCAATGGAGTGTCACTCAGCCATGAAATCCACGTCATGAGGCTGGTAGCAGCATCCTGAGTGGATTTAGGTACGATCATCCTCAGTGAAATAAGTCCCACAAAAAAAGAAACTTATGATATCACTTATCGAGGGAATGTAAAAATCGCTCCCCATGAACGGAATCCCCAAACAGAACAGAGTCACGCTTTTAGAAAACACACTTATGCCTGCTTCAGGGGAAAGGTGAGGTGCGGTGACGCATAAAACTCGAGTTTGAAATGAGCACAGATACCCTTCCGAAAACCGAATATGGAATGGACACGACCTACTCCTTGCTCAATCAACTGGACTCACCAGACCCTGTTCATCGCACAAGTATCTATCCGACTAGTAAGCATCTTAAAAGCTAAGTCTTGATATCTCTGTGTAAGTGCATCAAGGGTGTGTAAAGCGGCCTAAAACCAGCAGGGAAAATCAGCTCAGACCCATTCTGAGGATACATTTCCAACACAAAGAAGAAACAAGCAGGGCAAAACAGAGAGAAATTCTTCCAAAATGCGTTCAGGGACTGGCATGCAACCAGGATTGACCACATCTACAGCCCCAGCGGCAGAAGACATAAGGCTGGACACTCTTGGGGCTGAGACGATTGGTGAGTTTGGGAAAGCAAATGCAGACCCTTGAAAGGAATCCTGCGTGCTCCCCATTCCATGGCTCCCAACTCTCCAGGTTCAACGCAATCTTCCGACAGCGAAAGCACTCATTGGAAACCCAGCGGATGCTACACCGTGGGATCGGGAAAGCTTTCTGAAACTCACCTCAGTTTTCCTCTCCTGGTGCTCGTGTTCTCCATTCAGGCCCCCTTACTAACAATCTCCCCACTTGGAGACTCGGCGCCTTTCCATGCCTCTTTCGTACCGTCTGCAATTTGTCCGCAGGATGAACTGCAAGAGGGGGAACCAATGAGAGACTCGCTGGAGGTGTTTGGTCGGGCACATGTCACTCTCATTTCCCATCACGAAGAAGAATTCACCAGCGGTTCAGCCTGCCACCGCGGATCGACAATAGGGCGTGAAGCCATCCAGCCGTGTTGCGTCCCACTCACAAAAAAGCGACTTGGGAAATGGAGCTCAGGGGCCCTGCACTTCCCAAACCTGCAGAGTTCTAAACGATAACTATCGCCCCAAAATATATTGAGGTCAGGCTACGAAGAGGCGCTGAACGCAAGGCAGAACTGCAGGAAACGGATGTCAACGGGTACATCGGAATGGCCCCGATAGCACATGAAAAGCGCCAGAACGTGGACAATGATGCGGTTGGCCAAAAAGGGCGTATGCGTTTTTTCCTGAATATATTCAGGAAAAAACGCATACGCCCTTTTTGGCCAACCAAGCAACCTGGGAGAGCAAATCAGCACTACAAAGAAATCTCTCGCCCCCCCCCCCCCCGGGGCAAAAGGGCCAGGCGAAAAAAGTCTAAAAACCAGAAAGGCAGGACAGCCCACGGAGTCAAGGGAGCCTTGTTAAGCTGATGGGCGGGATGTCAATGGCCAACAGCCAATCTTCACAAGTGTATCCTCTTTCCCAAACCATGTCAAACACAGAACCACAGAGCATAGGGCACTTCCCCACATGGGCGTTGACCTTGGGAAAATGAAAAAATCAACCAGACACAGGGACCCCAAAGTTGAGGGCTGCTGTCTTGACAAGAACCTCCACTCCGGTACACGTTTCATATCCCAGGAAAGAGCCAAGTGGACAAAGACGAGTGGACAAGTGGACAAAGACAAGTGGACAAGTGGACAAGTGGTGCTACGTAGGTCCAATGGAGTGTCACTCAGCCATGAAATCCACGTCATGAGGCTGGTAGCAGCATCCTGAGTGGATTTAGGTACGATCATCCTCAGTGAAATAAGTCCCACAAAAAAAGAAACTTATGATATCACTTATCGAGGGAATGTAAAAATCGCTCCCCATGAACGGAATCCCCAAACAGAACAGAGTCACGCTTTTAGAAAACACACTTATGCCTGCTTCAGGGGAAAGGTGAGGTGCGGTGACGCATAAAACTCGAGTTTGAAATGAGCACAGATACCCTTCCGAAAACCGAATATGGAATGGACACGACCTACTCCTTGCTCAATCAACTGGACTCACCAGACCCTGTTCATCGCACAAGTATCTATCCGACTAGTAAGCATCTTAAAAGCTAAGTCTTGATATCTCTGTGTAAGTGCATCAAGGGTGTGTAAAGCGGCCTAAAACCAGCAGGGAAAATCAGCTCAGACCCATTCTGAGGATACATTTCCAACACAAAGAAGAAACAAGCAGGGCAAAACAGAGAGAAATTCTTCCAAAATGCGTTCAGGGACTGGCATGCAACCAGGATTGACCACATCTACAGCCCCAGCGGCAGAAGACATAAGGCTGGACACTCTTGGGGCTGAGACGATTGGTGAGGTTGGGAAAGCAAATGCAGACCCTTGAAAGGAATCCTGCGTGCTCCCCATTCCATGGCTCCCAACTCTCCAGGTTCAACGCAATCTTCCGACAGCGAAAGCACTCATTGGAAACCCAGCGGATGCTACACCGTGGGATCGGGAAAGCTTTCTGAAACTCACCTCAGTTTTCCTCTCCTGGTGCTCGTGTTCTCCATTCAGGCCCCCTTACTAACAATCTCCCCACTTGGAGACTCGGCGCCTTTCCATGCCTCTTTCGTACCGTCTGCAATTTGTCCGCAGGATGAACTGCAAGAGGGGGAACCAATGAGAGACTCGCTGGAGGTGTTTGGTCGGGCACATGTCACTCTCATTTCCCATCACGAAGAAGAATTCACCAGCGGTTCAGCCTGCCACCGCGGATCGACAATAGGGCGTGAAGCCATCCAGCCGTGTTGCGTCCCACTCACAAAAAAGCGACTTGGGAAATGGAGCTCAGGGGCCCTGCACTTCCCAAACCTGCAGAGTTCTAAACGATAACTATCGCCCCAAAATATATTGAGGTCAGGCTACGAAGAGGCGCTGAACGCAAGGCAGAACTGCAGGAAACGGATGTCAACGGGTACATCGGAATGGCCCCGATAGCACATGAAAAGCGCCAGAACGTGGACAATGATGCGGTTGGCCAAAAAGGGCGTATGCGTTTTTTCCTGAATATATTCAGGAAAAAACGCATACGCCCTTTTTGGCCAACCAAGCAACCTGGGAGAGCAAATCAGCACTACAAAGAAATCTCTCGCCCCCTCCCCCCCCCCGGGGCAAAAGGGCCAGGCGAAAAAAGTCTAAAAACCAGAAAGGCAGGACAGCCCACGGAGTCAAGGGAGCCTTGTTAAGCTGATGGGCGGGATGTCAATGGCCAACAGCCAATCTTCACAAGTGTATCCTCTTTCCCAAACCATGTCAAACACAGAACCACAGAGCATAGGGCACTTCCCCACATGGGCGTTGACCTTGGGAAAATGAAAAAATCAACCAGACACAGGGACCCCAAAGTTGAGGGCTGCTGTCTTGACAAGAACCTCCACTCCGGTACACGTTTCATATCCCAGGAAAGAGCCAAGTGGACAAAGACGAGTGGACAAGTGGACAAAGACAAGTGGACAAGTGGACAAGTGGTGCTACGTAGGTCCAATGGAGTGTCACTCAGCCATGAAATCCACGTCATGAGGCTGGTAGCAGCATCCTGAGTGGATTTAGGTACGATCATCCTCAGTGAAATAAGTCCCACAAAAAAAGAAACTTATGATATCACTTATCGAGGGAATGTAAAAATCGCTCCCCATGAACGGAATCCCCAAACAGAACAGAGTCACGCTTTTAGAAAACACACTTATGCCTGCTTCAGGGGAAAGGTGAGGTGCGGTGACGCATAAAACTCGAGTTTGAAATGAGCACAGATACCCTTCCGAAAACCGAATATGGAATGGACACGACCTACTCCTTGCTCAATCAACTGGACTCACCAGACCCTGTTCATCGCACAAGTATCTATCCGACTAGTAAGCATCTTAAAAGCTAAGTCTTGATATCTCTGTGTAAGTGCATCAAGGGTGTGTAAAGCGGCCTAAAACCAGCAGGGAAAATCAGCTCAGACCCATTCTGAGGATACATTTCCAACACAAAGAAGAAACAAGCAGGGCAAAACAGAGAGAAATTCTTCCAAAATGCGTTCAGGGACTGGCATGCAACCAGGATTGACCACATCTACAGCCCCAGCGGCAGAAGACATAAGGCTGGACACTCTTGGGGCTGAGACGATTGGTGAGGTTGGGAAAGCAAATGCAGACCCTTGAAAGGAATCCTGCGTGCTCCCCATTCCATGGCTCCCAACTCTCCAGGTTCAACGCAATCTTCCGACAGCGAAAGCACTCATTGGAAACCCAGCGGATGCTACACCGTGGGATCGGGAAAGCTTTCTGAAACTCACCTCAGTTTTCCTCTCCTGGTGCTCGTGTTCTCCATTCAGGCCCCCTTACTAACAATCTCCCCACTTGGAGACTCGGCGCCTTTCCATGCCTCTTTCGTACCGTCTGCAATTTGTCCGGAGGATGAACTGCAAGAGGGGGAACCAATGAGAGACTCGCTGGAGGTGTTTGGTCGGGCACATGTCACTCTCATTTCCCATCACGAAGAAGAATTCACCAGCGGTTCAGCCTGCCACCACGGATCGACAATAGGGCGTGAAGCCATCCAGCCGTGTTGCGTCCCACTCACAAAAAAGCGACTTGGGAAATGGAGCTCAGGGGCCCTGCACTTCCCAAACCTGCAGAGTTCTAAACGATAACTATCGCCCCAAAATATATTGAGGTCAGGCTACGAAGAGGCGCTGAACGCAAGGCAGAACTGCAGGAAACGGATGTCAACGGGTACATCGGAATGGCCCCGATAGCACATGAAAAGCGCCAGAACGTGGACAATGATGCGGTTGGCCAAAAAGGGCGTATGCGTTTTTTCCTGAATATATTCAGGAAAAAACGCATACGCCCTTTTTGGCCAACCAAGCAACCTGGGAGAGCAAATCAGCACTACAAAGAAATCTCTCGCCCCCCCCCCCCGGGGCAAAAGGGCCAGGCGAAAAAAGTCTAAAAACCAGAAAGGCAGGACAGCCCACGGAGTCAAGGGAGCCTTGTTAAGCTGATGGGCGGGATGTCAATGGCCAACAGCCAATCTTCACAAGTGTATCCTCTTTCCCAAACCATGTCAAACACAGAACCACAGAGCATAGGGCACTTCCCCACATGGGCGTTGACCTTGGGAAAATGAAAAAATCAACCAGACACAGGGACCCCAAAGTTGAGGGCTGCTGTCTTGACAAGAACCTCCACTCCGGTACACGTTTCATATCCCAGGAAAGAGCCAAGTGGACAAAGACGAGTGGACAAGTGGACAAAGACAAGTGGACAAGTGGACAAGTGGTGCTACGTAGGTCCAATGGAGTGTCACTCAGCCATGAAATCCACGTCATGAGGCTGGTAGCAGCATCCTGAGTGGATTTAGGTACGATCATCCTCAGTGAAATAAGTCCCACAAAAAAAGAAACTTATGATATCACTTATCGAGGGAATGTAAAAATCGCTCCCCATGAACGGAATCCCCAAACAGAACAGAGTCACGCTTTTAGAAAACACACTTATGCCTGCTTCAGGGGAAAGGTGAGGTGCGGTGACGCATAAAACTCGAGTTTGAAATGAGCACAGATACCCTTCCGAAAACCGAATATGGAATGGACACGACCTACTCCTTGCTCAATCAACTGGACTCACCAGACCCTGTTCATCGCACAAGTATCTATCCGACTAGTAAGCATCTTAAAAGCTAAGTCTTGATATCTCTGTGTAAGTGCATCAAGGGTGTGTAAAGCGGCCTAAAACCAGCAGGGAAAATCAGCTCAGACCCATTCTGAGGATACATTTCCAACACAAAGAAGAAACAAGCAGGGCAAAACAGAGAGAAATTCTTCCAAAATGCGTTCAGGGACTGGCATGCAACCAGGATTGACCACATCTACAGCCCCAGCGGCAGAAGACATAAGGCTGGACACTCTTGGGGCTGAGACGATTGGTGAGGTTGGGAAAGCAAATGCAGACCCTTGAAAGGAATCCTGCGTGCTCCCCATTCCATGGCTCCCAACTCTCCAGGTTCAACGCAATCTTCCGACAGCGAAAGCACTCATTGGAAACCCAGCGGATGCTACACCGTGGGATCGGGAAAGCTTTCTGAAACTCACCTCAGTTTTCCTCTCCTGGTGCTCGTGTTCTCCATTCAGGCCCCCTTACTAACAATCTCCCCACTTGGAGACTCGGCGCCTTTCCATGCCTCTTTCGTACCGTCTGCAATTTGTCCGCAGGATGAACTGCAAGAGGGGGAACCAATGAGAGACTCGCTGGAGGTGTTTGGTCGGGCACATGTCACTCTCATTTCCCATCACGAAGAAGAATTCACCAGCGGTTCAGCCTGCCACCGCGGATCGACAATAGGGCGTGAAGCCATCCAGCCGTGTTGCGTCCCACTCACAAAAAAGCGACTTGGGAAATGGAGCTCAGGGGCCCTGCACTTCCCAAACCTGCAGAGTTCTAAACGATAACTATCGCCCCAAAATATATTGAGGTCAGGCTACGAAGAGGCGCTGAACGCAAGGCAGAACTGCAGGAAACGGATGTCAACGGCTACATCGGAATGGCCCCGATAGCACATGAAAAGCGCCAGAACGTGGACAATGATGCGGTTGGCCAAAAAGGGCGTATGCGTTTTTTCCTGAATATATTCAGGAAAAAACGCATACGCCCTTTTTGGCCAACCAAGCAACCTGGGAGAGCAAATCAGCACTACAAAGAAATCTCTCGCCCCCCCCCACCCCCGGGGCAAAAGGGCCAGGCGAAAAAAGTCTAAAAACCAGAAAGGCAGGACAGCCCACGGAGTCAAGGGAGCCTTGTTAAGCTGATGGGCGGGATGTCAATGGCCAACAGCCAATCTTCACAAGTGTATCCTCTTTCCCAAACCATGTAAAACACAGAACCACAGAGCATAGGGCACTTCCCCACATGGGCGTTGACCTTGGGAAAATGAAAAAATCAACCAGACACAGGGACCCCAAAGTTGAGGGCTGCTGTCTTGACAAGAACCTCCACTCCGGTACACGTTTCATATCCCAGGAAAGAGCCAAGTGGACAAAGACGAGTGGACAAGTGGACAAAGACAAGTGGACAAGTGGACAAGTGGTGCTACGTAGGTCCAATGGAGTGTCACTCAGCCATGAAATCCACGTCATGAGGCTGGTAGCAGCATCCTGAGTGGATTTAGGTACGATCATCCTCAGTGAAATAAGTCCCACAAAAAAAGAAACTTATGATATCACTTATCGAGGGAATGTAAAAATCGCTCCCCATGAACGGAATCCCCAAACAGAACAGAGTCACGCTTTTAGAAAACACACTTATGCCTGCTTCAGGGGAAAGGTGAGGTGCGGTGACGCATAAAACTCGAGTTTGAAATGAGCACAGATACCCTTCCGAAAACCGAATATGGAATGGACACGACCTACTCCTTGCTCAATCAACTGGACTCACCAGACCCTGTTCATCGCACAAGTATCTATCCGACTAGTAAGCATCTTAAAAGCTAAGTCTTGATATCTCTGTGTAAGTGCATCAAGGGTGTGTAAAGCGGCCTAAAACCAGCAGGGAAAATCAGCTCAGACCCATTCTGAGGATACATTTCCAACACAAAGAAGAAACAAGCAGGGCAAAACAGAGAGAAATTCTTCCAAAATGCGTTCAGGGACTGGCATGCAACCAGGATTGACCACATCTACAGCCCCAGCGGCAGAAGACATAAGGCTGGACACTCTTGGGGCTGAGACGATTGGTGAGGTTGGGAAAGCAAATGCAGACCCTTGAAAGGAATCCTGCGTGCTCCCCATTCCATGGCTCCCAACTCTCCAGGTTCAACGCAATCTTCCGACAGCGAAAGCACTCATTGGAAACCCAGCGGATGCTACACCGTGGGATCGGGAAAGCTTTCTGAAACTCACCTCAGTTTTCCTCTCCTGGTGCTCGTGTTCTCCATTCAGGCCCCCTTACTAACAATCTCCCCACTTGGAGACTCGGCGCCTTTCCATGCCTCTTTCGTACCGTCTGCAATTTGTCCGCAGGATGAACTGCAAGAGGGGGAACCAATGAGAGACTCGCTGGAGGTGTTTGGTCGGGCACATGTCACTCTCATTTCCCATCACGAAGAAGAATTCACCAGCGGTTCAGCCTGCCACCGCGGATCGACAATAGGGCGTGAAGCCATCCAGCCGTGTTGCGTCCCACTCACAAAAAAGCGACTTGGGAAATGGAGCTCAGGGGCCCTGCACTTCCCAAACCTGCAGAGTTCTAAACGATAACTATCGCCCCAAAATATATTGAGGTCAGGCTACGAAGAGGCGCTGAACGCAAGGCAGAACTGCAGGAAACGGATGTCAACGGGTACATCGGAATGGCCCCGATAGCACATGAAAAGCGCCAGAACGTGGACAATGATGCGGTTGGCCAAAAAGGGCGTATGCGTTTTTTCCTGAATATATTCAGGAAAAAACGCATACGCCCTTTTTGGCCAACCAAGCAACCTGGGAGAGCAAATCAGCACTACAAAGAAATCTCTCGCCCCCCCCCCCGGGGCAAAAGGGCCAGGCGAAAAAAGTCTAAAAACCAGAAAGGCAGGACAGCCCACGGAGTCAAGGGAGCCTTGTTAAGCTGATGGGCGGGATGTCAATGGCCAACAGCCAATCTTCACAAGTGTATCCTCTTTCCCAAACCATGTAAAACACAGAACCACAGAGCATAGGGCACTTCCCCACATGGGCGTTGACCTTGGGAAAATGAAAAAATCAACCAGACACAGGGACCCCAAAGTTGAGGGCTGCTGTCTTGACAAGAACCTCCACTCCGGTACACGTTTCATATCCCAGGAAAGAGCCAAGTGGACAAAGACGAGTGGACAAGTGGACAAAGACAAGTGGACAAGTGGACAAGTGGTGCTACGTAGGTCCAATGGAGTGTCACTCAGCCATGAAATCCACGTCATGAGGCTGGTAGCAGCATCCTGAGTGGATTTAGGTACGATCATCCTCAGTGAAATAAGTCCCACAAAAAAAGAAACTTATGATATCACTTATCGAGGGAATGTAAAAATCGCTCCCCATGAACGGAATCCCCAAACAGAACAGAGTCACGCTTTTAGAAAACACACTTATGCCTGCTTCAGGGGAAAGGTGAGGTGCGGTGACGCATAAAACTCGAGTTTGAAATGAGCACAGATACCCTTCCGAAAACCGAATATGGAATGGACACGACCTACTCCTTGCTCAATCAACTGGACTCACCAGACCCTGTTCATCGCACAAGTATCTATCCGACTAGTAAGCATCTTAAAAGCTAAGTCTTGATATCTCTGTGTAAGTGCATCAAGGGTGTGTAAAGCGGCCTAAAACCAGCAGGGAAAATCAGCTCAGACCCATTCTGAGGATACATTTCCAACACAAAGAAGAAACAAGCAGGGCAAAACAGAGAGAAATTCTTCCAAAATGCGTTCAGGGACTGGCATGCAACCAGGATTGACCACATCTACAGCCCCAGCGGCAGAAGACATAAGGCTGGACACTCTTGGGGCTGAGACGATTGGTGAGGTTGGGAAAGCAAATGCAGACCCTTGAAAGGAATCCTGCGTGCTCCCCATTCCATGGCTCCCAACTCTCCAGGTTCAACGCAATCTTCCGACAGCGAAAGCACTCATTGGAAACCCAGCGGATGCTACACCGTGGGATCGGGAAAGCTTTCTGAAACTCACCTCAGTTTTCCTCTCCTGGTGCTCGTGTTCTCCATTCAGGCCCCCTTACTAACAATCTCCCCACTTGGAGACTCGGCGCCTTTCCATGCCTCTTTCGTACCGTCTGCAATTTGTCCGCAGGATGAACTGCAAGAGGGGGAACCAATGAGAGACTCGCTGGAGGTGTTTGGTCGGGCACATGTCACTCTCATTTCCCATCACGAAGAAGAATTCACCAGCGGTTCAGCCTGCCACCGCGGATCGACAATAGGGCGTGAAGCCATCCAGCCGTGTTGCGTCCCACTCACAAAAAAGCGACTTGGGAAATGGAGCTCAGGGGCCCTGCACTTCCCAAACCTGCAGAGTTCTAAACGATAACTATCGCCCCAAAATATATTGAGGTCAGGCTACGAAGAGGCGCTGAACGCAAGGCAGAACTGCAGGAAACGGATGTCAACGGGTACATCGGAATGGCCCCGATAGCACATGAAAAGCGCCAGAACGTGGACAATGATGCGGTTGGCCAAAAAGGGCGTATGCGTTTTTTCCTGAATATATTCAGGAAAAAACGCATACGCCCTTTTTGGCCAACCAAGCAACCTGGGAGAGCAAATCAGCACTACAAAGAAATCTCTCGCCCCCCCCACCCCGGGGCAAAAGGGACAGGCGAAAAAAGTCTAAAAACCAGAAAGGCAGGACAGCCCACGGAGTCAAGGGAGCCTTGTTAAGCTGATGGGCGGGATGTCAATGGCCAACAGCCAATCTTCACAAGTGTATCCTCTTTCCCAAACCATGTCAAACACAGAACCACAGAGCATAGGGCACTTCCCCACATGGGCGTTGACCTTGGGAAAATGAAAAAATCAACCAGACACAGGGACCCCAAAGTTGAGGGCTGCTGTCTTGACAAGAACCTCCACTCCGGTACACGTTTCATATCCCAGGAAAGAGCCAAGTGGACAAAGACGAGTGGACAAGTGGACAAAGACAAGTGGACAAGTGGACAAGTGGTGCTACGTAGGTCCAATGGAGTGTCACTCAGCCATGAAATCCACGTCATGAGGCTGGTAGCAGCATCCTGAGTGGATTTAGGTACGATCATCCTCAGTGAAATAAGTCCCACAAAAAAAGAAACTTATGATATCACTTATCGAGGGAATGTAAAAATCGCTCCCCATGAACGGAATCCCCAAACAGAACAGAGTCACGCTTTTAGAAAACACACTTATGCCTGCTTCAGGGGAAAGGTGAGGTGCGGTGACGCATAAAACTCGAGTTTGAAATGAGCACAGATACCCTTCCGAAAACCGAATATGGAATGGACACGACCTACTCCTTGCTCAATCAACTGGACTCACCAGACCCTGTTCATCGCACAAGTATCTATCCGACTAGTAAGCATCTTAAAAGCTAAGTCTTGATATCTCTGTGTAAGTGCATCAAGGGTGTGTAAAGCGGCCTAAAACCAGCAGGGAAAATCAGCTCAGACCCATTCTGAGGATACATTTCCAACACAAAGAAGAAACAAGCAGGGCAAAACAGAGAGAAATTCTTCCAAAATGCGTTCAGGGACTGGCATGCAACCAGGATTGACCACATCTACAGCCCCAGCGGCAGAAGACATAAGCCTGGACACTCTTGGGGCTGAGACGATTGGTGAGGTTGGGAAAGCAAATGCAGACCCTTGAAAGGAATCCTGCGTGCTCCCCATTCCATGGCTCCCAACTCTCCAGGTTCAACGCAATCTTCCGACAGCGAAAGCACTCATTGGAAACCCAGCGGATGCTACACCGTGGGATCGGGAAAGCTTTCTGAAACTCACCTCAGTTTTCCTCTCCTGGTGCTCGTGTTCTCCATTCAGGCCCCCTTACTAACAATCTCCCCACTTGGAGACTCGGCGCCTTTCCATGCCTCTTTCGTACCGTCTGCAATTTGTCCGCAGGATGAACTGCAAGAGGGGGAACCAATGAGAGACTCGCTGGAGGTGTTTGGTCGGGCACATGTCACTCTCATTTCCCATCACGAAGAAGAATTCACCAGCGGTTCAGCCTGCCACCGCGGATCGACAATAGGGCGTGAAGCCATCCAGCCGTGTTGCGTCCCACTCACAAAAAAGCGACTTGGGAAATGGAGCTCAGGGGCCCTGCACTTCCCAAACCTGCAGAGTTCTAAACGATAACTATCGCCCCAAAATATATTGAGGTCAGGCTACGAAGAGGCGCTGAACGCAAGGCAGAACTGCAGGAAACGGATGTCAACGGGTACATCGGAATGGCCCCGATAGCACATGAAAAGCGCCAGAACGTGGACAATGATGCGGTTGGCCAAAAAGGGCGTATGCGTTCAGGAAAAAACGCATACGCCCTTTTTGGCCAACCAAGCAACCTGGGAGAGCAAATCAGCACTACAAAGAAATCTCTCGCCCCCCCCCCCCCCGGGGCAAAAGGGCCAGGCGAAAAAAGTCTAAAAACCAGAAAGGCAGGACAGCCCACGGAGTCAAGGGAGCCTTGTTAAGCTGATGGGCGGGATGTCAATGGCCAACAGCCAATCTTCACAAGTGTATCCTCTTTCCCAAACCATGTAAAACACAGAACCACAGAGCATAGGGCACTTCCCCACATGGGCGTTGACCTTGGGAAAATGAAAAAATCAACCAGACACAGGGACCCCAAAGTTGAGGGCTGCTGTCTTGACAAGAACCTCCACTCCGGTACACGTTTCATATCCCAGGAAAGAGCCAAGTGGACAAAGACGAGTGGACAAGTGGACAAAGACAAGTGGACAAGTGGACAAGTGGTGCTACGTAGGTCCAATGGAGTGTCACTCAGCCATGAAATCCACGTCATGAGGCTGGTAGCAGCATCCTGAGTGGATTTAGGTACGATCATCCTCAGTGAAATAAGTCCCACAAAAAAAGAAACTTATGATATCACTTATCGAGGGAATGTAAAAATCGCTCCCCATGAACGGAATCCCCAAACAGAACAGAGTCACGCTTTTAGAAAACACACTTATGCCTGCTTCAGGGGAAAGGTGAGGTGCGGTGACACATAAAACTCGAGTTTGAAATGAGCACAGATACCCTTCCGAAAACCGAATATGGAATGGACACGACCTACTCCTTGCTCAATCAACTGGACTCACCAGACCCTGTTCATCGCACAAGTATCTATCCGACTAGTAAGCATCTTAAAAGCTAAGTCTTGATATCTCTGTGTAAGTGCATCAAGGGTGTGTAAAGCGGCCTAAAACCAGCAGAGAAAATCAGCTCAGACCCATTCTGAGGATACATTTCCAACACAAAGAAGAAACAAGCAGGGCAAAACAGAGAGAAATTCTTCCAAAATGCGTTCAGGGACTGGCATGCAACCAGGATTGACCACATCTACAGCCCCAGCGGCAGAAGACATAAGGCTGGACACTCTTGGGGCTGAGACGATTGGTGAGGTTGGGAAAGCAAATGCAGACCCTTGAAAGGAATCCTGCGTGCTCCCCATTCCATGGCTCCCAACTCTCCAGGTTCAACGCAATCTTCCGACAGCGAAAGCACTCATTGGAAACCCAGCGGATGCTACACCGTGGGATCGGGAAAGCTTTCTGAAACTCACCTCAGTTTTCCTCTCCTGGTGCTCGTGTTCTCCATTCAGGCCCCCTTACTAACAATCTCCCCACTTGGAGACTCGGCGCCTTTCCATGCCTCTTTCGTACCGTCTGCAATTTGTCCGCAGGATGAACTGCAAGAGGGGGAACCAATGAGAGACTCGCTGGAGGTGTTTGGTCGGGCACATGTCACTCTCATTTCCCATCACGAAGAAGAATTCACCAGCGGTTCAGCCTGCCACCGCGGATCGACAATAGGGCGTGAAGCCATCCAGCCGTGTTGCGTCCCACTCACAAAAAAGCGACTTGGGAAATGGAGCTCAGGGGCCCTGCACTTCCCAAACCTGCAGAGTTCTAAACGATAACTATCGCCCCAAAATATATTGAGGTCAGGCTACGAAGAGGCGCTGAACGCAAGGCAGAACTGCAGGAAACGGATGTCAACGGGTACATCGGAATGGCCCCGATAGCACATGAAAAGCGCCAGAACGTGGACAATGATGCGGTTGGCCAAAAAGGGCGTATGCGTTTTTTCCTGAATATATTCAGGAAAAAACGCATACGCCCTTTTTGGCCAACCAAGCAACCTGGGAGAGCAAATCAGCACTACAAAGAAATCTCTCGCCCCCCCCCCCCCGGGGCAAAAGGGCCAGGCGAAAAAAGTCTAAAAACCAGAAAGGCAGGACAGCCCACGGAGTCAAGGGAGCCTTGTTAAGCTGATGGGCGGGATGTCAATGGCCAACAGCCAATCTTCACAAGTGTATCCTCTTTCCCAAACCATGTCAAACACAGAACCACAGAGCATAGGGCACTTCCCCACATGGGCGTTGACCTTGGGAAAATGAAAAAATCAACCAGACACAGGGACCCCAAAGTTGAGGGCTGCTGTCTTGACAAGAACCTCCACTCCGGTACACGTTTCATATCCCAGGAAAGAGCCAAGTGGACAAAGACGAGTGGACAAGTGGACAAAGACAAGTGGACAAGTGGACAAGTGGTGCTACGTAGGTCCAATGGAGTGTCACTCAGCCATGAAATCCACGTCATGAGGCTGGTAGCAGCATCCTGAGTGGATTTAGGTACGATCATCCTCAGTGAAATAAGTCCCACAAAAAAAGAAACTTATGATATCACTTATCGAGGGAATGTAAAAATCGCTCCCCATGAACGGAATCCCCAAACAGAACAGAGTCACGCTTTTAGAAAACACACTTATGCCTGCTTCAGGGGAAAGGTGAGGTGCGGTGACGCATAAAACTCGAGTTTGAAATGAGCACAGATACCCTTCCGAAAACCGAATATGGAATGGACACGACCTACTCCTTGCTCAATCAACTGGACTCACCAGACCCTGTTCATCGCACAAGTATCTATCCGACTAGTAAGCATCTTAAAAGCTAAGTCTTGATATCTCTGTGTAAGTGCATCAAGGGTGTGTAAAGCGGCCTAAAACCAGCAGGGAAAATCAGCTCAGACCCATTCTGAGGATACATTTCCAACACAAAGAAGAAACAAGCAGGGCAAAACAGAGAGAAATTCTTCCAAAATGCGTTCAGGGACTGGCATGCAACCAGGATTGACCACATCTACAGCCCCAGCGGCAGAAGACATAAGGCTGGACACTCTTGGGGCTGAGACGATTGGTGAGGTTGGGAAAGCAAATGCAGACCCTTGAAAGGAATCCTGCGTGCTCCCCATTCCATGGCTCCCAACTCTCCAGGTTCAACGCAATCTTCCGACAGCGAAAGCACTCATTGGAAACCCAGCGGATGCTACACCGTGGGATCGGGAAAGCTTTCTGAAACTCACCTCAGTTTTCCTCTCCTGGTGCTCGTGTTCTCCATTCAGGCCCCCTTACTAACAATCTCCCCACTTGGAGACTCGGCGCCTTTCCATGCCTCTTTCGTACCGTCTGCAATTTGTCCGCAGGATGAACTGCAAGAGGGGGAACCAATGAGAGACTCGCTGGAGGTGTTTGGTCGGGCACATGTCACTCTCATTTCCCATCACGAAGAAGAATTCACCAGCGGTTCAGCCTGCCACCGCGGATCGACAATAGGGCGTGAAGCCATCCAGCCGTGTTGCGTCCCACTCACAAAAAAGCGACTTGGGAAATGGAGCTCAGGGGCCCTGCACTTCCCAAACCTGCAGAGTTCTAAACGATAACTATCGCCCCAAAATATATTGAGGTCAGGCTACGAAGAGGCGCTGAACGCAAGGCAGAACTGCAGGAAACGGATGTCAACGGGTACATCGGAATGGCCCCGATAGCACATGAAAAGCGCCAGAACGTGGACAATGATGCGGTTGGCCAAAAAGGGCGTATGCGTTTTTTCCTGAATATATTCAGGAAAAAACGCATACGCCCTTTTTGGCCAACCAAGCAACCTGGGAGAGCAAATCAGCACTACAAAGAAATCTCTCGCCCCCCCCCCCCCGGGGCAAAAGGGCCAGGCGAAAAAAGTCTAAAAACCAGAAAGGCAGGACAGCCCACGGAGTCAAGGGAGCCTTGTTAAGCTGATGGGCGGGATGTCAATGGCCAACAGCCAATCTTCACAAGTGTATCCTCTTTCCCAAACCATGTCAAACACAGAACCACAGAGCATAGGGCACTTCCCCACATGGGCGTTGACCTTGGGAAAATGAAAAAATCAACCAGACACAGGGACCCCAAAGTTGAGGGCTGCTGTCTTGACAAGAACCTCCACTCCGGTACACGTTTCATATCCCAGGAAAGAGCCAAGTGGACAAAGACGAGTGGACAAGTGGACAAAGACAAGTGGACAAGTGGACAAGTGGTGCTACGTAGGTCCAATGGAGTGTCACTCAGCCATGAAATCCACGTCATGAGGCTGGTAGCAGCATCCTGAGTGGATTTAGGTACGATCATCCTCAGTGAAATAAGTCCCACAAAAAAAGAAACTTATGATATCACTTATCGAGGGAATGTAAAAATCGCTCCCCATGAACGGAATCCCCAAACAGAACAGAGTCACGCTTTTAGAAAACACACTTATGCCTGCTTCAGGGGAAAGGTGAGGTGCGGTGACGCATAAAACTCGAGTTTGAAATGAGCACAGATACCCTTCCGAAAACCGAATATGGAATGGACACGACCTACTCCTTGCTCAATCAACTGGACTCACCAGACCCTGTTCATCGCACAAGTATCTATCCGACTAGTAAGCATCTTAAAAGCTAAGTCTTGATATCTCTGTGTAAGTGCATCAAGGGTGTGTAAAGCGGCCTAAAACCAGCAGGGAAAATCAGCTCAGACCCATTCTGAGGATACATTTCCAACACAAAGAAGAAACAAGCAGGGCAAAACAGAGAGAAATTCTTCCAAAATGCGTTCAGGGACTGGCATGCAACCAGGATTGACCACATCTACAGCCCCAGCGGCAGAAGACATAAGGCTGGACACTCTTGGGGCTGAGACGATTGGTGAGGTTGGGAAAGCAAATGCAGACCCTTGAAAGGAATCCTGCGTGCTCCCCATTCCATGGCTCCCAACTCTCCAGGTTCAACGCAATCTTCCGACAGCGAAAGCACTCATTGGAAACCCAGCGGATGCTACACCGTGGGATCGGGAAAGCTTTCTGAAACTCACCTCAGTTTTCCTCTCCTGGTGCTCGTGTTCTCCATTCAGGCCCCCTTACTAACAATCTCCCCACTTGGAGACTCGGCGCCTTTCCATGCCTCTTTCGTACCGTCTGCAATTTGTCCGCAGGATGAACTGCAAGAGGGGGAACCAATGAGAGACTCGCTGGAGGTGTTTGGTCGGGCACATGTCACTCTCATTTCCCATCACGAAGAAGAATTCACCAGCGGTTCAGCCTGCCACCGCGGATCGACAATAGGGCGTGAAGCCATCCAGCCGTGTTGCGTCCCACTCACAAAAAAGCGACTTGGGAAATGGAGCTCAGGGGCCCTGCACTTCCCAAACCTGCAGAGTTCTAAACGATAACTATCGCCCCAAAATATATTGAGGTCAGGCTACGAAGAGGCGCTGAACGCAAGGCAGAACTGCAGGAAACGGATGTCAACGGCTACATCGGAATGGCCCCGATAGCACATGAAAAGCGCCAGAACGTGGACAATGATGCGGTTGGCCAAAAAGGGCGTATGCGTTTTTTCCTGAATATATTCAGGAAAAAACGCATACGCCCTTTTTGGCCAACCAAGCAACCTGGGAGAGCAAATCAGCACTACAAAGAAATCTCTCGCCCCCCCCCACCCCCGGGGCAAAAGGGCCAGGCGAAAAAAGTCTAAAAACCAGAAAGGCAGGACAGCCCACGGAGTCAAGGGAGCCTTGTTAAGCTGATGGGCGGGATGTCAATGGCCAACAGCCAATCTTCACAAGTGTATCCTCTTTCCCAAACCATGTAAAACACAGAACCACAGAGCATAGGGCACTTCCCCACATGGGCGTTGACCTTGGGAAAATGAAAAAATCAACCAGACACAGGGACCCCAAAGTTGAGGGCTGCTGTCTTGACAAGAACCTCCACTCCGGTACACGTTTCATATCCCAGGAAAGAGCCAAGTGGACAAAGACGAGTGGACAAGTGGACAAAGACAAGTGGACAAGTGGACAAGTGGTGCTACGTAGGTCCAATGGAGTGTCACTCAGCCATGAAATCCACGTCATGAGGCTGGTAGCAGCATCCTGAGTGGATTTAGGTACGATCATCCTCAGTGAAATAAGTCCCACAAAAAAAGAAACTTATGATATCACTTATCGAGGGAATGTAAAAATCGCTCCCCATGAACGGAATCCCCAAACAGAACAGAGTCACGCTTTTAGAAAACACACTTATGCCTGCTTCAGGGGAAAGGTGAGGTGCGGTGACGCATAAAACTCGAGTTTGAAATGAGCACAGATACCCTTCCGAAAACCGAATATGGAATGGACACGACCTACTCCTTGCTCAATCAACTGGACTCACCAGACCCTGTTCATCGCACAAGTATCTATCCGACTAGTAAGCATCTTAAAAGCTAAGTCTTGATATCTCTGTGTAAGTGCATCAAGGGTGTGTAAAGCGGCCTAAAACCAGCAGGGAAAATCAGCTCAGACCCATTCTGAGGATACATTTCCAACACAAAGAAGAAACAAGCAGGGCAAAACAGAGAGAAATTCTTCCAAAATGCGTTCAGGGACTGGCATGCAACCAGGATTGACCACATCTACAGCCCCAGCGGCAGAAGACATAAGGCTGGACACTCTTGGGGCTGAGACGATTGGTGAGGTTGGGAAAGCAAATGCAGACCCTTGAAAGGAATCCTGCGTGCTCCCCATTCCATGGCTCCCAACTCTCCAGGTTCAACGCAATCTTCCGACAGCGAAAGCACTCATTGGAAACCCAGCGGATGCTACACCGTGGGATCGGGAAAGCTTTCTGAAACTCACCTCAGTTTTCCTCTCCTGGTGCTCGTGTTCTCCATTCAGGCCCCCTTACTAACAATCTCCCCACTTGGAGACTCGGCGCCTTTCCATGCCTCTTTCGTACCGTCTGCAATTTGTCCGCAGGATGAACTGCAAGAGGGGGAACCAATGAGAGACTCGCTGGAGGTGTTTGGTCGGGCACATGTCACTCTCATTTCCCATCACGAAGAAGAATTCACCAGCGGTTCAGCCTGCCACCGCGGATCGACAATAGGGCGTGAAGCCATCCAGCCGTGTTGCGTCCCACTCACAAAAAAGCGACTTGGGAAATGGAGCTCAGGGGCCCTGCACTTCCCAAACCTGCAGAGTTCTAAACGATAACTATCGCCCCAAAATATATTGAGGTCAGGCTACGAAGAGGCGCTGAACGCAAGGCAGAACTGCAGGAAACGGATGTCAACGGGTACATCGGAATGGCCCCGATAGCACATGAAAAGCGCCAGAACGTGGACAATGATGCGGTTGGCCAAAAAGGGCGTATGCGTTTTTTCCTGAATATATTCAGGAAAAAACGCATACGCCCTTTTTGGCCAACCAAGCAACCTGGGAGAGCAAATCAGCACTACAAAGAAATCTCTCGCCCCCCCCCCCCGGGGCAAAAGGGCCAGGCGAAAAAAGTCTAAAAACCAGAAAGGCAGGACAGCCCACGGAGTCAAGGGAGCCTTGTTAAGCTGATGGGCGGGATGTCAATGGCCAACAGCCAATCTTCACAAGTGTATCCTCTTTCCCAAACCATGTAAAACACAGAACCACAGAGCATAGGGCACTTCCCCACATGGGCGTTGACCTTGGGAAAATGAAAAAATCAACCAGACACAGGGACCCCAAAGTTGAGGGCTGCTGTCTTGACAAGAACCTCCACTCCGGTACACGTTTCATATCCCAGGAAAGAGCCAAGTGGACAAAGACGAGTGGACAAGTGGACAAAGACAAGTGGACAAGTGGACAAGTGGTGCTACGTAGGTCCAATGGAGTGTCACTCAGCCATGAAATCCACGTCATGAGGCTGGTAGCAGCATCCTGAGTGGATTTAGGTACGATCATCCTCAGTGAAATAAGTCCCACAAAAAAAGAAACTTATGATATCACTTATCGAGGGAATGTAAAAATCGCTCCCCATGAACGGAATCCCCAAACAGAACAGAGTCACGCTTTTAGAAAACACACTTATGCCTGCTTCAGGGGAAAGGTGAGGTGCGGTGACGCATAAAACTCGAGTTTGAAATGAGCACAGATACCCTTCCGAAAACCGAATATGGAATGGACACGACCTACTCCTTGCTCAATCAACTGGACTCACCAGACCCTGTTCATCGCACAAGTATCTATCCGACTAGTAAGCATCTTAAAAGCTAAGTCTTGATATCTCTGTGTAAGTGCATCAAGGGTGTGTAAAGCGGCCTAAAACCAGCAGGGAAAATCAGCTCAGACCCATTCTGAGGATACATTTCCAACACAAAGAAGAAACAAGCAGGGCAAAACAGAGAGAAATTCTTCCAAAATGCGTTCAGGGACTGGCATGCAACCAGGATTGACCACATCTACAGCCCCAGCGGCAGAAGACATAAGGCTGGACACTCTTGGGGCTGAGACGATTGGTGAGGTTGGGAAAGCAAATGCAGACCCTTGAAAGGAATCCTGCGTGCTCCCCATTCCATGGCTCCCAACTCTCCAGGTTCAACGCAATCTTCCGACAGCGAAAGCACTCATTGGAAACCCAGCGGATGCTACACCGTGGGATCGGGAAAGCTTTCTGAAACTCACCTCAGTTTTCCTCTCCTGGTGCTCGTGTTCTCCATTCAGGCCCCCTTACTAACAATCTCCCCACTTGGAGACTCGGCGCCTTTCCATGCCTCTTTCGTACCGTCTGCAATTTGTCCGCAGGATGAACTGCAAGAGGGGGAACCAATGAGAGACTCGCTGGAGGTGTTTGGTCGGGCACATGTCACTCTCATTTCCCATCACGAAGAAGAATTCACCAGCGGTTCAGCCTGCCACCGCGGATCGACAATAGGGCGTGAAGCCATCCAGCCGTGTTGCGTCCCACTCACAAAAAAGCGACTTGGGAAATGGAGCTCAGGGGCCCTGCACTTCCCAAACCTGCAGAGTTCTAAACGATAACTATCGCCCCAAAATATATTGAGGTCAGGCTACGAAGAGGCGCTGAACGCAAGGCAGAACTGCAGGAAACGGATGTCAACGGGTACATCGGAATGGCCCCGATAGCACATGAAAAGCGCCAGAACGTGGACAATGATGCGGTTGGCCAAAAAGGGCGTATGCGTTTTTTCCTGAATATATTCAGGAAAAAACGCATACGCCCTTTTTGGCCAACCAAGCAACCTGGGAGAGCAAATCAGCACTACAAAGAAATCTCTCGCCCCCCCCCCCGGGGCAAAAGGGCCAGGCGAAAAAAGTCTAAAAACCAGAAAGGCAGGACAGCCCACGGAGTCAAGGGAGCCTTGTTAAGCTGATGGGCGGGATGTCAATGGCCAACAGCCAATCTTCACAAGTGTATCCTCTTTCCCAAACCATGTAAAACACAGAACCACAGAGCATAGGGCACTTCCCCACATGGGCGTTGACCTTGGGAAAATGAAAAAATCAACCAGACACAGGGACCCCAAAGTTGAGGGCTGCTGTCTTGACAAGAACCTCCACTCCGGTACACGTTTCATATCCCAGGAAAGAGCCAAGTGGACAAAGACGAGTGGACAAGTGGACAAAGACAAGTGGACAAGTGGACAAGTGGTGCTACGTAGGTCCAATGGAGTGTCACTCAGCCATGAAATCCACGTCATGAGGCTGGTAGCAGCATCCTGAGTGGATTTAGGTACGATCATCCTCAGTGAAATAAGTCCCACAAAAAAAGAAACTTATGATATCACTTATCGAGGGAATGTAAAAATCGCTCCCCATGAACGGAATCCCCAAACAGAACAGAGTCACGCTTTTAGAAAACACACTTATGCCTGCTTCAGGGGAAAGGTGAGGTGCGGTGACGCATAAAACTCGAGTTTGAAATGAGCACAGATACCCTTCCGAAAACCGAATATGGAATGGACACGACCTACTCCTTGCTCAATCAACTGGACTCACCAGACCCTGTTCATCGCACAAGTATCTATCCGACTAGTAAGCATCTTAAAAGCTAAGTCTTGATATCTCTGTGTAAGTGCATCAAGGGTGTGTAAAGCGGCCTAAAACCAGCAGGGAAAATCAGCTCAGACCCATTCTGAGGATACATTTCCAACACAAAGAAGAAACAAGCAGGGCAAAACAGAGAGAAATTCTTCCAAAATGCGTTCAGGGACTGGCATGCAACCAGGATTGACCACATCTACAGCCCCAGCGGCAGAAGACATAAGGCTGGACACTCTTGGGGCTGAGACGATTGGTGAGGTTGGGAAAGCAAATGCAGACCCTTGAAAGGAATCCTGCGTGCTCCCCATTCCATGGCTCCCAACTCTCCAGGTTCAACGCAATCTTCCGACAGCGAAAGCACTCATTGGAAACCCAGCGGATGCTACACCGTGGGATCGGGAAAGCTTTCTGAAACTCACCTCAGTTTTCCTCTCCTGGTGCTCGTGTTCTCCATTCAGGCCCCCTTACTAACAATCTCCCCACTTGGAGACTCGGCGCCTTTCCATGCCTCTTTCGTACCGTCTGCAATTTGTCCGCAGGATGAACTGCAAGAGGGGGAACCAATGAGAGACTCGCTGGAGGTGTTTGGTCGGGCACATGTCACTCTCATTTCCCATCACGAAGAAGAATTCACCAGCGGTTCAGCCTGCCACCGCGGATCGACAATAGGGCGTGAAGCCATCCAGCCGTGTTGCGTCCCACTCACAAAAAAGCGACTTGGGAAATGGAGCTCAGGGGCCCTGCACTTCCCAAACCTGCAGAGTTCTAAACGATAACTATCGCCCCAAAATATATTGAGGTCAGGCTACGAAGAGGCGCTGAACGCAAGGCAGAACTGCAGGAAACGGATGTCAACGGGTACATCGGAATGGCCCCGATAGCACATGAAAAGCGCCAGAACGTGGACAATGATGCGGTTGGCCAAAAAGGGCGTATGCGTTTTTTCCTGAATATATTCAGGAAAAAACGCATACGCCCTTTTTGGCCAACCAAGCAACCTGGGAGAGCAAATCAGCACTACAAAGAAATCTCTCGCCCCCCCCACCCCGGGGCAAAAGGGACAGGCGAAAAAAGTCTAAAAACCAGAAAGGCAGGACAGCCCACGGAGTCAAGGGAGCCTTGTTAAGCTGATGGGCGGGATGTCAATGGCCAACAGCCAATCTTCACAAGTGTATCCTCTTTCCCAAACCATGTCAAACACAGAACCACAGAGCATAGGGCACTTCCCCACATGGGCGTTGACCTTGGGAAAATGAAAAAATCAACCAGACACAGGGACCCCAAAGTTGAGGGCTGCTGTCTTGACAAGAACCTCCACTCCGGTACACGTTTCATATCCCAGGAAAGAGCCAAGTGGACAAAGACGAGTGGACAAGTGGACAAAGACAAGTGGACAAGTGGACAAGTGGTGCTACGTAGGTCCAATGGAGTGTCACTCAGCCATGAAATCCACGTCATGAGGCTGGTAGCAGCATCCTGAGTGGATTTAGGTACGATCATCCTCAGTGAAATAAGTCCCACAAAAAAAGAAACTTATGATATCACTTATCGAGGGAATGTAAAAATCGCTCCCCATGAACGGAATCCCCAAACAGAACAGAGTCACGCTTTTAGAAAACACACTTATGCCTGCTTCAGGGGAAAGGTGAGGTGCGGTGACGCATAAAACTCGAGTTTGAAATGAGCACAGATACCCTTCCGAAAACCGAATATGGAATGGACACGACCTACTCCTTGCTCAATCAACTGGACTCACCAGACCCTGTTCATCGCACAAGTATCTATCCGACTAGTAAGCATCTTAAAAGCTAAGTCTTGATATCTCTGTGTAAGTGCATCAAGGGTGTGTAAAGCGGCCTAAAACCAGCAGGGAAAATCAGCTCAGACCCATTCTGAGGATACATTTCCAACACAAAGAAGAAACAAGCAGGGCAAAACAGAGAGAAATTCTTCCAAAATGCGTTCAGGGACTGGCATGCAACCAGGATTGACCACATCTACAGCCCCAGCGGCAGAAGACATAAGCCTGGACACTCTTGGGGCTGAGACGATTGGTGAGGTTGGGAAAGCAAATGCAGACCCTTGAAAGGAATCCTGCGTGCTCCCCATTCCATGGCTCCCAACTCTCCAGGTTCAACGCAATCTTCCGACAGCGAAAGCACTCATTGGAAACCCAGCGGATGCTACACCGTGGGATCGGGAAAGCTTTCTGAAACTCACCTCAGTTTTCCTCTCCTGGTGCTCGTGTTCTCCATTCAGGCCCCCTTACTAACAATCTCCCCACTTGGAGACTCGGCGCCTTTCCATGCCTCTTTCGTACCGTCTGCAATTTGTCCGCAGGATGAACTGCAAGAGGGGGAACCAATGAGAGACTCGCTGGAGGTGTTTGGTCGGGCACATGTCACTCTCATTTCCCATCACGAAGAAGAATTCACCAGCGGTTCAGCCTGCCACCGCGGATCGACAATAGGGCGTGAAGCCATCCAGCCGTGTTGCGTCCCACTCACAAAAAAGCGACTTGGGAAATGGAGCTCAGGGGCCCTGCACTTCCCAAACCTGCAGAGTTCTAAACGATAACTATCGCCCCAAAATATATTGAGGTCAGGCTACGAAGAGGCGCTGAACGCAAGGCAGAACTGCAGGAAACGGATGTCAACGGGTACATCGGAATGGCCCCGATAGCACATGAAAAGCGCCAGAACGTGGACAATGATGCGGTTGGCCAAAAAGGGCGTATGCGTTTTTTCCTGAATATATTCAGGAAAAAACGCATACGCCCTTTTTGGCCAACCAAGCAACCTGGGAGAGCAAATCAGCACTACAAAGAAATCTCTCGCCCCCCCCCCCCCCGGGGCAAAAGGGCCAGGCGAAAAAAGTCTAAAAACCAGAAAGGCAGGACAGCCCACGGAGTCAAGGGAGCCTTGTTAAGCTGATGGGCGGGATGTCAATGGCCAACAGCCAATCTTCACAAGTGTATCCTCTTTCCCAAACCATGTAAAACACAGAACCACAGAGCATAGGGCACTTCCCCACATGGGCGTTGACCTTGGGAAAATGAAAAAATCAACCAGACACAGGGACCCCAAAGTTGAGGGCTGCTGTCTTGACAAGAACCTCCACTCCGGTACACGTTTCATATCCCAGGAAAGAGCCAAGTGGACAAAGACGAGTGGACAAGTGAACAAAGACAAGTGGACAAGTGGACAAGTGGTGCTACGTAGGTCCAATGGAGTGTCACTCAGCCATGAAATCCACGTCATGAGGCTGGTAGCAGCATCCTGAGTGGATTTAGGTACGATCATCCTCAGTGAAATAAGTCCCACAAAAAAAGAAACTTATGATATCACTTATCGAGGGAATGTAAAAATCGCTCCCCATGAACGGAATCCCCAAACAGAACAGAGTCACGCTTTTAGAAAACACACTTATGCCTGCTTCAGGGGAAAGGTGAGGTGCGGTGACACATAAAACTCGAGTTTGAAATGAGCACAGATACCCTTCCGAAAACCGAATATGGAATGGACACGACCTACTCCTTGCTCAATCAACTGGACTCACCAGACCCTGTTCATCGCACAAGTATCTATCCGACTAGTAAGCATCTTAAAAGCTAAGTCTTGATATCTCTGTGTAAGTGCATCAAGGGTGTGTAAAGCGGCCTAAAACCAGCAGAGAAAATCAGCTCAGACCCATTCTGAGGATACATTTCCAACACAAAGAAGAAACAAGCAGGGCAAAACAGAGAGAAATTCTTCCAAAATGCGTTCAGGGACTGGCATGCAACCAGGATTGACCACATCTACAGCCCCAGCGGCAGAAGACATAAGGCTGGACACTCTTGGGGCTGAGACGATTGGTGAGGTTGGGAAAGCAAATGCAGACCCTTGAAAGGAATCCTGCGTGCTCCCCATTCCATGGCTCCCAACTCTCCAGGTTCAACGCAATCTTCCGACAGCGAAAGCACTCATTGGAAACCCAGCGGATGCTACACCGTGGGATCGGGAAAGCTTTCTGAAACTCACCTCAGTTTTCCTCTCCTGGTGCTCGTGTTCTCCATTCAGGCCCCCTTACTAACAATCTCCCCACTTGGAGACTCGGCGCCTTTCCATGCCTCTTTCGTACCGTCTGCAATTTGTCCGCAGGATGAACTGCAAGAGGGGGAACCAATGAGAGACTCGCTGGAGGTGTTTGGTCGGGCACATGTCACTCTCATTTCCCATCACGAAGAAGAATTCACCAGCGGTTCAGCCTGCCACCGCGGATCGACAATAGGGCGTGAAGCCATCCAGCCGTGTTGCGTCCCACTCACAAAAAAGCGACTTGGGAAATGGAGCTCAGGGGCCCTGCACTTCCCAAACCTGCAGAGTTCTAAACGATAACTATCGCCCCAAAATATATTGAGGTCAGGCTACGAAGAGGCGCTGAACGCAAGGCAGAACTGCAGGAAACGGATGTCAACGGGTACATCGGAATGGCCCCGATAGCACATGAAAAGCGCCAGAACGTGGACAATGATGCGGTTGGCCAAAAAGGGCGTATGCGTTTTTTCCTGAATATATTCAGGAAAAAACGCATACGCCCTTTTTGGCCAACCAAGCAACCTGGGAGAGCAAATCAGCACTACAAAGAAATCTCTCGCCCCCCCCCCCCCGGGGCAAAAGGGCCAGGCGAAAAAAGTCTAAAAACCAGAAAGGCAGGACAGCCCACGGAGTCAAGGGAGCCTTGTTAAGCTGATGGGCGGGATGTCAATGGCCAACAGCCAATCTTCACAAGTGTATCCTCTTTCCCAAACCATGTCAAACACAGAACCACAGAGCATAGGGCACTTCCCCACATGGGCGTTGACCTTGGGAAAATGAAAAAATCAACCAGACACAGGGACCCCAAAGTTGAGGGCTGCTGTCTTGACAAGAACCTCCACTCCGGTACACGTTTCATATCCCAGGAAAGAGCCAAGTGGACAAAGACGAGTGGACAAGTGGACAAAGACAAGTGGACAAGTGGACAAGTGGTGCTACGTAGGTCCAATGGAGTGTCACTCAGCCATGAAATCCACGTCATGAGGCTGGTAGCAGCATCCTGAGTGGATTTAGGTACGATCATCCTCAGTGAAATAAGTCCCACAAAAAAAGAAACTTATGATATCACTTATCGAGGGAATGTAAAAATCGCTCCCCATGAACGGAATCCCCAAACAGAACAGAGTCACGCTTTTAGAAAACACACTTATGCCTGCTTCAGGGGAAAGGTGAGGTGCGGTGACGCATAAAACTCGAGTTTGAAATGAGCACAGATACCCTTCCGAAAACCGAATATGGAATGGACACGACCTACTCCTTGCTCAATCAACTGGACTCACCAGACCCTGTTCATCGCACAAGTATCTATCCGACTAGTAAGCATCTTAAAAGCTAAGTCTTGATATCTCTGTGTAAGTGCATCAAGGGTGTGTAAAGCGGCCTAAAACCAGCAGGGAAAATCAGCTCAGACCCATTCTGAGGATACATTTCCAACACAAAGAAGAAACAAGCAGGGCAAAACAGAGAGAAATTCTTCCAAAATGCGTTCAGGGACTGGCATGCAACCAGGATTGACCACATCTACAGCCCCAGCGGCAGAAGACATAAGGCTGGACACTCTTGGGGCTGAGACGATTGGTGAGGTTGGGAAAGCAAATGCAGACCCTTGAAAGGAATCCTGCGTGCTCCCCATTCCATGGCTCCCAACTCTCCAGGTTCAACGCAATCTTCCGACAGCGAAAGCACTCATTGGAAACCCAGCGGATGCTACACCGTGGGATCGGGAAAGCTTTCTGAAACTCACCTCAGTTTTCCTCTCCTGGTGCTCGTGTTCTCCATTCAGGCCCCCTTACTAACAATCTCCCCACTTGGAGACTCGGCGCCTTTCCATGCCTCTTTCGTACCGTCTGCAATTTGTCCGCAGGATGAACTGCAAGAGGGGGAACCAATGAGAGACTCGCTGGAGGTGTTTGGTCGGGCACATGTCACTCTCATTTCCCATCACGAAGAAGAATTCACCAGCGGTTCAGCCTGCCACCGCGGATCGACAATAGGGCGTGAAGCCATCCAGCCGTGTTGCGTCCCACTCACAAAAAAGCGACTTGGGAAATGGAGCTCAGGGGCCCTGCACTTCCCAAACCTGCAGAGTTCTAAACGATAACTATCGCCCCAAAATATATTGAGGTCAGGCTACGAAGAGGCGCTGAACGCAAGGCAGAACTGCAGGAAACGGATGTCAACGGGTACATCGGAATGGCCCCGATAGCACATGAAAAGCGCCAGAACGTGGACAATGATGCGGTTGGCCAAAAAGGGCGTATGCGTTTTTTCCTGAATATATTCAGGAAAAAACGCATACGCCCTTTTTGGCCAACCAAGCAACCTGGGAGAGCAAATCAGCACTACAAAGAAATCTCTCGCCCCCCCCCCCCCCGGGGCAAAAGGGCCAGGCGAAAAAAGTCTAAAAACCAGAAAGGCAGGACAGCCCACGGAGTCAAGGGAGCCTTGTTAAGCTGATGGGCGGGATGTCAATGGCCAACAGCCAATCTTCACAAGTGTATCCTCTTTCCCAAACCATGTCAAACACAGAACCACAGAGCATAGGGCACTTCCCCACATGGGCGTTGACCTTGGGAAAATGAAAAAATCAACCAGACACAGGGACCCCAAAGTTGAGGGCTGCTGTCTTGACAAGAACCTCCACTCCGGTACACGTTTCATATCCCAGGAAAGAGCCAAGTGGACAAAGACGAGTGGACAAGTGGACAAAGACAAGTGGACAAGTGGACAAGTGGTGCTACGTAGGTCCAATGGAGTGTCACTCAGCCATGAAATCCACGTCATGAGGCTGGTAGCAGCATCCTGAGTGGATTTAGGTACGATCATCCTCAGTGAAATAAGTCCCACAAAAAAAGAAACTTATGATATCACTTATCGAGGGAATGTAAAAATCGCTCCCCATGAACGGAATCCCCAAACAGAACAGAGTCACGCTTTTAGAAAACACACTTATGCCTGCTTCAGGGGAAAGGTGAGGTGCGGTGACGCATAAAACTCGAGTTTGAAATGAGCACAGATACCCTTCCGAAAACCGAATATGGAATGGACACGACCTACTCCTTGCTCAATCAACTGGACTCACCAGACCCTGTTCATCGCACAAGTATCTATCCGACTAGTAAGCATCTTAAAAGCTAAGTCTTGATATCTCTGTGTAAGTGCATCAAGGGTGTGTAAAGCGGCCTAAAACCAGCAGGGAAAATCAGCTCAGACCCATTCTGAGGATACATTTCCAACACAAAGAAGAAACAAGCAGGGCAAAACAGAGAGAAATTCTTCCAAAATGCGTTCAGGGACTGGCATGCAACCAGGATTGACCACATCTACAGCCCCAGCGGCAGAAGACATAAGGCTGGACACTCTTGGGGCTGAGACGATTGGTGAGGTTGGGAAAGCAAATGCAGACCCTTGAAAGGAATCCTGCGTGCTCCCCATTCCATGGCTCCCAACTCTCCAGGTTCAACGCAATCTTCCGACAGCGAAAGCACTCATTGGAAACCCAGCGGATGCTACACCGTGGGATCGGGAAAGCTTTCTGAAACTCACCTCAGTTTTCCTCTCCTGGTGCTCGTGTTCTCCATTCAGGCCCCCTTACTAACAATCTCCCCACTTGGAGACTCGGCGCCTTTCCATGCCTCTTTCGTACCGTCTGCAATTTGTCCGCAGGATGAACTGCAAGACGGGGAACCAATGAGAGACTCGCTGGAGGTGTTTGGTCGGGCACATGTCACTCTCATTTCCCATCACGAAGAAGAATTCACCAGCGGTTCAGCCTGCCACCGCGGATCGACAATAGGGCGTGAAGCCATCCAGCCGTGTTGCGTCCCACTCACAAAAAAGCGACTTGGGAAATGGAGCTCAGGGGCCCTGCACTTCCCAAACCTGCAGAGTTCTAAACGATAACTATCGCCCCAAAATATATTGAGGTCAGGCTACGAAGAGGCGCTGAACGCAAGGCAGAACTGCAGGAAACGGATGTCAACGGGTACATCGGAATGGCCCCGATAGCACATGAAAAGCGCCAGAACGTGGACAATGATGCGGTTGGCCAAAAAGGGCGTATGCGTTTTTTCCTGAATATATTCAGGAAAAAACGCATACGCCCTTTTTGGCCAACCAAGCAACCTGGGAGAGCAAATCAGCACTACAAAGAAATCTCTCGCCCCCCCCACCCCGGGGCAAAAGGGACAGGCGAAAAAAGTCTAAAAACCAGAAAGGCAGGACAGCCCACGGAGTCAAGGGAGCCTTGTTAAGCTGATGGGCGGGATGTCAATGGCCAACAGCCAATCTTCACAAGTGTATCCTCTTTCCCAAACCATGTCAAACACAGAACCACAGAGCATAGGGCACTTCCCCACATGGGCGTTGACCTTGGGAAAATGAAAAAATCAACCAGACACAGGGACCCCAAAGTTGAGGGCTGCTGTCTTGACAAGAACCTCCACTCCGGTACACGTTTCATATCCCAGGAAAGAGCCAAGTGGACAAAGACGAGTGGACAAGTGGACAAAGACAAGTGGACAAGTGGACAAGTGGTGCTACGTAGGTCCAATGGAGTGTCACTCAGCCATGAAATCCACGTCATGAGGCTGGTAGCAGCATCCTGAGTGGATTTAGGTACGATCATCCTCAGTGAAATAAGTCCCACAAAAAAAGAAACTTATGATATCACTTATCGAGGGAATGTAAAAATCGCTCCCCATGAACGGAATCCCCAAACAGAACAGAGTCACGCTTTTAGAAAACACACTTATGCCTGCTTCAGGGGAAAGGTGAGGTGCGGTGACGCATAAAACTCGAGTTTGAAATGAGCACAGATACCCTTCCGAAAACCGAATATGGAATGGACACGACCTACTCCTTGCTCAATCAACTGGACTCACCAGACCCTGTTCATCGCACAAGTATCTATCCGACTAGTAAGCATCTTAAAAGCTAAGTCTTGATATCTCTGTGTAAGTGCATCAAGGGTGTGTAAAGCGGCCTAAAACCAGCAGGGAAAATCAGCTCAGACCCATTCTGAGGATACATTTCCAACACAAAGAAGAAACAAGCAGGGCAAAACAGAGAGAAATTCTTCCAAAATGCGTTCAGGGACTGGCATGCAACCAGGATTGACCACATCTACAGCCCCAGCGGCAGAAGACATAAGGCTGGACACTCTTGGGGCTGAGACGATTGGTGAGGTTGGGAAAGCAAATGCAGACCCTTGAAAGGAATCCTGCGTGCTCCCCATTCCATGGCTCCCAACTCTCCAGGTTCAACGCAATCTTCCGACAGCGAAAGCACTCATTGGAAACCCAGCGGATGCTACACCGTGGGATCGGGAAAGCTTTCTGAAACTCACCTCAGTTTTCCTCTCCTGGTGCTCGTGTTCTCCATTCAGGCCCCCTTACTAACAATCTCCCCACTTGGAGACTCGGCGCCTTTCCATGCCTCTTTCGTACCGTCTGCAATTTGTCCGCAGGATGAACTGCAAGAGGGGGAACCAATGAGAGACTCGCTGGAGGTGTTTGGTCGGGCACATGTCACTCTCATTTCCCATCACGAAGAAGAATTCACCAGCGGTTCAGCCTGCCACCGCGGATCGACAATAGGGCGTGAAGCCATCCAGCCGTGTTGCGTCCCACTCACAAAAAAGCGACTTGGGAAATGGAGCTCAGGGGCCCTGCACTTCCCAAACCTGCAGAGTTCTAAACGATAACTATCGCCCCAAAATATATTGAGGTCAGGCTACGAAGAGGCGCTGAACGCAAGGCAGAACTGCAGGAAACGGATGTCAACGGGTACATCGGAATGGCCCCGATAGCACATGAAAAGCGCCAGAACGTGGACAATGATGCGGTTGGCCAAAAAGGGCGTATGCGTTTTTTCCTGAATATATTCAGGAAAAAACGCATACGCCCTTTTTGGCCAACCAAGCAACCTGGGAGAGCAAATCAGCACTACAAAGAAATCTCTCGCCCCCCCCACCCCGGGGCAAAAGGGACAGGCGAAAAAAGTCTAAAAACCAGAAAGGCAGGACAGCCCACGGAGTCAAGGGAGCCTTGTTAAGCTGATGGGCGGGATGTCAATGGCCAACAGCCAATCTTCACAAGTGTATCCTCTTTCCCAAACCATGTCAAACACAGAACCACAGAGCATAGGGCACTTCCCCACATGGGCGTTGACCTTGGGAAAATGAAAAAATCAACCAGACACAGGGACCCCAAAGTTGAGGGCTGCTGTCTTGACAAGAACCTCCACTCCGGTACACGTTTCATATCCCAGGAAAGAGCCAAGTGGACAAAGACGAGTGGACAAGTGGACAAAGACAAGTGGACAAGTGGACAAGTGGTGCTACGTAGGTCCAATGGAGTGTCACTCAGCCATGAAATCCACGTCATGAGGCTGGTAGCAGCATCCTGAGTGGATTTAGGTACGATCATCCTCAGTGAAATAAGTCCCACAAAAAAAGAAACTTATGATATCACTTATCGAGGGAATGTAAAAATCGCTCCCCATGAACGGAATCCCCAAACAGAACAGAGTCACGCTTTTAGAAAACACACTTATGCCTGCTTCAGGGGAAAGGTGAGGTGCGGTGACGCATAAAACTCGAGTTTGAAATGAGCACAGATACCCTTCCGAAAACCGAATATGGAATGGACACGACCTACTCCTTGCTCAATCAACTGGACTCACCAGACCCTGTTCATCGCACAAGTATCTATCCGACTAGTAAGCATCTTAAAAGCTAAGTCTTGATATCTCTGTGTAAGTGCATCAAGGGTGTGTAAAGCGGCCTAAAACCAGCAGGGAAAATCAGCTCAGACCCATTCTGAGGATACATTTCCAACACAAAGAAGAAACAAGCAGGGCAAAACAGAGAGAAATTCTTCCAAAATGCGTTCAGGGACTGGCATGCAACCAGGATTGACCACATCTACAGCCCCAGCGGCAGAAGACATAAGCCTGGACACTCTTGGGGCTGAGACGATTGGTGAGGTTGGGAAAGCAAATGCAGACCCTTGAAAGGAATCCTGCGTGCTCCCCATTCCATGGCTCCCAACTCTCCAGGTTCAACGCAATCTTCCGACAGCGAAAGCACTCATTGGAAACCCAGCGGATGCTACACCGTGGGATCGGGAAAGCTTTCTGAAACTCACCTCAGTTTTCCTCTCCTGGTGCTCGTGTTCTCCATTCAGGCCCCCTTACTAACAATCTCCCCACTTGGAGACTCGGCGCCTTTCCATGCCTCTTTCGTACCGTCTGCAATTTGTCCGCAGGATGAACTGCAAGAGGGGGAACCAATGAGAGACTCGCTGGAGGTGTTTGGTCGGGCACATGTCACTCTCATTTCCCATCACGAAGAAGAATTCACCAGCGGTTCAGCCTGCCACCGCGGATCGACAATAGGGCGTGAAGCCATCCAGCCGTGTTGCGTCCCACTCACAAAAAAGCGACTTGGGAAATGGAGCTCAGGGGCCCTGCACTTCCCAAACCTGCAGAGTTCTAAACGATAACTATCGCCCCAAAATATATTGAGGTCAGGCTACGAAGAGGCGCTGAACGCAAGGCAGAACTGCAGGAAACGGATGTCAACGGGTACATCGGAATGGCCCCGATAGCACATGAAAAGCGCCAGAACGTGGACAATGATGCGGTTGGCCAAAAAGGGCGTATGCGTTTTTTCCTGAATATATTCAGGAAAAAACGCATACGCCCTTTTTGGCCAACCAAGCAACCTGGGAGAGCAAATCAGCACTACAAAGAAATCTCTCGCCCCCCCCCCCCCCGGGGCAAAAGGGACAGGCGAAAAAAGTCTAAAAACCAGAAAGGCAGGACAGCCCACGGAGTCAAGGGAGCCTTGTTAAGCTGATGGGCGGGATGTCAATGGCCAACAGCCAATCTTCACAAGTGTATCCTCTTTCCCAAACCATGTAAAACACAGAACCACAGAGCATAGGGCACTTCCCCACATGGGCGTTGACCTTGGGAAAATGAAAAAATCAACCAGACACAGGGACCCCAAAGTTGAGGGCTGCTGTCTTGACAAGAACCTCCACTCCGGTACACGTTTCATATCCCAGGAAAGAGCCAAGTGGACAAAGACGAGTGGACAAGTGGACAAAGACAAGTGGACAAGTGGACAAGTGGTGCTACGTAGGTCCAATGGAGTGTCACTCAGCCATGAAATCCACGTCATGAGGCTGGTAGCAGCATCCTGAGTGGATTTAGGTACGATCATCCTCAGTGAAATAAGTCCCACAAAAAAAGAAACTTATGATATCACTTATCGAGGGAATGTAAAAATCGCTCCCCATGAACGGAATCCCCAAACAGAACAGAGTCACGCTTTTAGAAAACACACTTATGCCTGCTTCAGGGGAAAGGTGAGGTGCGGTGACACATAAAACTCGAGTTTGAAATGAGCACAGATACCCTTCCGAAAACCGAATATGGAATGGACACGACCTACTCCTTGCTCAATCAACTGGACTCACCAGACCCTGTTCATCGCACAAGTATCTATCCGACTAGTAAGCATCTTAAAAGCTAAGTCTTGATATCTCTGTGTAAGTGCATCAAGGGTGTGTAAAGCGGCCTAAAACCAGCAGAGAAAATCAGCTCAGACCCATTCTGAGGATACATTTCCAACACAAAGAAGAAACAAGCAGGGCAAAACAGAGAGAAATTCTTCCAAAATGCGTTCAGGGACTGGCATGCAACCAGGATTGACCACATCTACAGCCCCAGCGGCAGAAGACATAAGGCTGGACACTCTTGGGGCTGAGACGATTGGTGAGGTTGGGAAAGCAAATGCAGACCCTTGAAAGGAATCCTGCGTGCTCCCCATTCCATGGCTCCCAACTCTCCAGGTTCAACGCAATCTTCCGACAGCGAAAGCACTCATTGGAAACCCAGCGGATGCTACACCGTGGGATCGGGAAAGCTTTCTGAAACTCACCTCAGTTTTCCTCTCCTGGTGCTCGTGTTCTCCATTCAGGCCCCCTTACTAACAATCTCCCCACTTGGAGACTCGGCGCCTTTCCATGCCTCTTTCGTACCGTCTGCAATTTGTCCGCAGGATGAACTGCAAGACGGGGAACCAATGAGAGACTCGCTGGAGGTGTTTGGTCGGGCACATGTCACTCTCATTTCCCATCACGAAGAAGAATTCACCAGCGGTTCAGCCTGCCACCGCGGATCGACAATAGGGCGTGAAGCCATCCAGCCGTGTTGCGTCCCACTCACAAAAAAGCGACTTGGGAAATGGAGCTCAGGGGCCCTGCACTTCCCAAACCTGCAGAGTTCTAAACGATAACTATCGCCCCAAAATATATTGAGGTCAGGCTACGAAGAGGCGCTGAACGCAAGGCAGAACTGCAGGAAACGGATGTCAACGGGTACATCGGAATGGCCCCGATAGCACATGAAAAGCGCCAGAACGTGGACAATGATGCGGTTGGCCAAAAAGGGCGTATGCGTTTTTTCCTGAATATATTCAGGAAAAAACGCATACGCCCTTTTTGGCCAACCAAGCAACCTGGGAGAGCAAATCAGCACTACAAAGAAATCTCTCGCCCCCCCCCCCCCCCCGGGGCAAAAGGGCCAGGCGAAAAAAGTCTAAAAACCAGAAAGGCAGGACAGCCCACGGAGTCAAGGGAGCCTTGTTAAGCTGATGGGCGGGATGTCAATGGCCAACAGCCAATCTTCACAAGTGTATCCTCTTTCCCAAACCATGTCAAACACAGAACCACAGAGCATAGGGCACTTCCCCACATGGGCGTTGACCTTGGGAAAATGAAAAAATCAACCAGACACAGGGACCCCAAAGTTGAGGGCTGCTGTCTTGACAAGAACCTCCACTCCGGTACACGTTTCATATCCCAGGAAAGAGCCAAGTGGACAAAGACGAGTGGACAAGTGGACAAAGACAAGTGGACAAGTGGACAAGTGGTGCTACGTAGGTCCAATGGAGTGTCACTCAGCCATGAAATCCACGTCATGAGGCTGGTAGCAGCATCCTGAGTGGATTTAGGTACGATCATCCTCAGTGAAATAAGTCCCACAAAAAAAGAAACTTATGATATCACTTATCGAGGGAATGTAAAAATCGCTCCCCATGAACGGAATCCCCAAACAGAACAGAGTCACGCTTTTAGAAAACACACTTATGCCTGCTTCAGGGGAAAGGTGAGGTGCGGTGACGCATAAAACTCGAGTTTGAAATGAGCACAGATACCCTTCCGAAAACCGAATATGGAATGGACACGACCTACTCCTTGCTCAATCAACTGGACTCACCAGACCCTGTTCATCGCACAAGTATCTATCCGACTAGTAAGCATCTTAAAAGCTAAGTCTTGATATCTCTGTGTAAGTGCATCAAGGGTGTGTAAAGCGGCCTAAAACCAGCAGGGAAAATCAGCTCAGACCCATTCTGAGGATACATTTCCAACACAAAGAAGAAACAAGCAGGGCAAAACAGAGAGAAATTCTTCCAAAATGCGTTCAGGGACTGGCATGCAACCAGGATTGACCACATCTACAGCCCCAGCGGCAGAAGACATAAGGCTGGACACTCTTGGGGCTGAGACGATTGGTGAGGTTGGGAAAGCAAATGCAGACCCTTGAAAGGAATCCTGCGTGCTCCCCATTCCATGGCTCCCAACTCTCCAGGTTCAACGCAATCTTCCGACAGCGAAAGCACTCATTGGAAACCCAGCGGATGCTACACCGTGGGATCGGGAAAGCTTTCTGAAACTCACCTCAGTTTTCCTCTCCTGGTGCTCGTGTTCTCCATTCAGGCCCCCTTACTAACAATCTCCCCACTTGGAGACTCGGCGCCTTTCCATGCCTCTTTCGTACCGTCTGCAATTTGTCCGCAGGATGAACTGCAAGAGGGGGAACCAATGAGAGACTCGCTGGAGGTGTTTGGTCGGGCACATGTCACTCTCATTTCCCATCACGAAGAAGAATTCACCAGCGGTTCAGCCTGCCACCGCGGATCGACAATAGGGCGTGAAGCCATCCAGCCGTGTTGCGTCCCACTCACAAAAAAGCGACTTGGGAAATGGAGCTCAGGGGCCCTGCACTTCCCAAACCTGCAGAGTTCTAAACGATAACTATCGCCCCAAAATATATTGAGGTCAGGCTACGAAGAGGCGCTGAACGCAAGGCAGAACTGCAGGAAACGGATGTCAACGGGTACATCGGAATGGCCCCGATAGCACATGAAAAGCGCCAGAACGTGGACAATGATGCGGTTGGCCAAAAAGGGCGTATGCGTTTTTTCCTGAATATATTCAGGAAAAAACGCATACGCCCTTTTTGGCCAACCAAGCAACCTGGGAGAGCAAATCAGCACTACAAAGAAATCTCTCGCCCCCCCCCCCCGGGGCAAAAGGGCCAGGCGAAAAAAGTCTAAAAACCAGAAAGGCAGGACAGCCCACGGAGTCAAGGGAGCCTTGTTAAGCTGATGGGCGGGATGTCAATGGCCAACAGCCAATCTTCACAAGTGTATCCTCTTTCCCAAACCATGTCAAACACAGAACCACAGAGCATAGGGCACTTCCCCACATGGGCGTTGACCTTGGGAAAATGAAAAAATCAACCAGACACAGGGACCCCAAAGTTGAGGGCTGCTGTCTTGACAAGAACCTCCACTCCGGTACACGTTTCATATCCCAGGAAAGAGCCAAGTGGACAAAGACGAGTGGACAAGTGGACAAAGACAAGTGGACAAGTGGACAAGTGGTGCTACGTAGGTCCAATGGAGTGTCACTCAGCCATGAAATCCACGTCATGAGGCTGGTAGCAGCATCCTGAGTGGATTTAGGTACGATCATCCTCAGTGAAATAAGTCCCACAAAAAAAGAAACTTATGATATCACTTATCGAGGGAATGTAAAAATCGCTCCCCATGAACGGAATCCCCAAACAGAACAGAGTCACGCTTTTAGAAAACACACTTATGCCTGCTTCAGGGGAAAGGTGAGGTGCGGTGACGCATAAAACTCGAGTTTGAAATGAGCACAGATACCCTTCCGAAAACCGAATATGGAATGGACACGACCTACTCCTTGCTCAATCAACTGGACTCACCAGACCCTGTTCATCGCACAAGTATCTATCCGACTAGTAAGCATCTTAAAAGCTAAGTCTTGATATCTCTGTGTAAGTGCATCAAGGGTGTGTAAAGCGGCCTAAAACCAGCAGGGAAAATCAGCTCAGACCCATTCTGAGGATACATTTCCAACACAAAGAAGAAACAAGCAGGGCAAAACAGAGAGAAATTCTTCCAAAATGCGTTCAGGGACTGGCATGCAACCAGGATTGACCACATCTACAGCCCCAGCGGCAGAAGACATAAGGCTGGACACTCTTGGGGCTGAGACGATTGGTGAGGTTGGGAAAGCAAATGCAGACCCTTGAAAGGAATCCTGCGTGCTCCCCATTCCATGGCTCCCAACTCTCCAGGTTCAACGCAATCTTCCGACAGCGAAAGCACTCATTGGAAACCCAGCGGATGCTACACCGTGGGATCGGGAAAGCTTTCTGAAACTCACCTCAGTTTTCCTCTCCTGGTGCTCGTGTTCTCCATTCAGGCCCCCTTACTAACAATCTCCCCACTTGGAGACTCGGCGCCTTTCCATGCCTCTTTCGTACCGTCTGCAATTTGTCCGCAGGATGAACTGCAAGAGGGGGAACCAATGAGAGACTCGCTGGAGGTGTTTGGTCGGGCACATGTCACTCTCATTTCCCATCACGAAGAAGAATTCACCAGCGGTTCAGCCTGCCACCGCGGATCGACAATAGGGCGTGAAGCCATCCAGCCGTGTTGCGTCCCACTCACAAAAAAGCGACTTGGGAAATGGAGCTCAGGGGCCCTGCACTTCCCAAACCTGCAGAGTTCTAAACGATAACTATCGCCCCAAAATATATTGAGGTCAGGCTACGAAGAGGCGCTGAACGCAAGGCAGAACTGCAGGAAACGGATGTCAACGGGTACATCGGAATGGCCCCGATAGCACATGAAAAGCGCCAGAACGTGGACAATGATGCGGTTGGCCAAAAAGGGCGTATGCGTTTTTTCCTGAATATATTCAGGAAAAAACGCATACGCCCTTTTTGGCCAACCAAGCAACCTGGGAGAGCAAATCAGCACTACAAAGAAATCTCTCGCCCCCCCCCCCCCCGGGGCAAAAGGGCCAGGCGAAAAAAGTCTAAAAACCAGAAAGGCAGGACAGCCCACGGAGTCAAGGGAGCCTTGTTAAGCTGATGGGCGGGATGTCAATGGCCAACAGCCAATCTTCACAAGTGTATCCTCTTTCCCAAACCATGTCAAACACAGAACCACAGAGCATAGGGCACTTCCCCACATGGGCGTTGACCTTGGGAAAATGAAAAAATCAACCAGACACAGGGACCCCAAAGTTGAGGGCTGCTGTCTTGACAAGAACCTCCACTCCGGTACACGTTTCATATCCCAGGAAAGAGCCAAGTGGACAAAGACGAGTGGACAAGTGGACAAAGACAAGTGGACAAGTGGACAAGTGGTGCTACGTAGGTCCAATGGAGTGTCACTCAGCCATGAAATCCACGTCATGAGGCTGGTAGCAGCATCCTGAGTGGATTTAGGTACGATCATCCTCAGTGAAATAAGTCCCACAAAAAAAGAAACTTATGATATCACTTATCGAGGGAATGTAAAAATCGCTCCCCATGAACGGAATCCCCAAACAGAACAGAGTCACGCTTTTAGAAAACACACTTATGCCTGCTTCAGGGGAAAGGTGAGGTGCGGTGACGCATAAAACTCGAGTTTGAAATGAGCACAGATACCCTTCCGAAAACCGAATATGGAATGGACACGACCTACTCCTTGCTCAATCAACTGGACTCACCAGACCCTGTTCATCGCACAAGTATCTATCCGACTAGTAAGCATCTTAAAAGCTAAGTCTTGATATCTCTGTGTAAGTGCATCAAGGGTGTGTAAAGCGGCCTAAAACCAGCAGGGAAAATCAGCTCAGACCCATTCTGAGGATACATTTCCAACACAAAGAAGAAACAAGCAGGGCAAAACAGAGAGAAATTCTTCCAAAATGCGTTCAGGGACTGGCATGCAACCAGGATTGACCACATCTACAGCCCCAGCGGCAGAAGACATAAGGCTGGACACTCTTGGGGCTGAGACGATTGGTGAGGTTGGGAAAGCAAATGCAGACCCTTGAAAGGAATCCTGCGTGCTCCCCATTCCATGGCTCCCAACTCTCCAGGTTCAACGCAATCTTCCGACAGCGAAAGCACTCATTGGAAACCCAGCGGATGCTACACCGTGGGATCGGGAAAGCTTTCTGAAACTCACCTCAGTTTTCCTCTCCTGGTGCTCGTGTTCTCCATTCAGGCCCCCTTACTAACAATCTCCCCACTTGGAGACTCGGCGCCTTTCCATGCCTCTTTCGTACCGTCTGCAATTTGTCCGCAGGATGAACTGCAAGAGGGGGAACCAATGAGAGACTCGCTGGAGGTGTTTGGTCGGGCACATGTCACTCTCATTTCCCATCACGAAGAAGAATTCACCAGCGGTTCAGCCTGCCACCGCGGATCGACAATAGGGCGTGAAGCCATCCAGCCGTGTTGCGTCCCACTCACAAAAAAGCGACTTGGGAAATGGAGCTCAGGGGCCCTGCACTTCCCAAACCTGCAGAGTTCTAAACGATAACTATCGCCCCAAAATATATTGAGGTCAGGCTACGAAGAGGCGCTGAACGCAAGGCAGAACTGCAGGAAACGGATGTCAACGGGTACATCGGAATGGCCCCGATAGCACATGAAAAGCGCCAGAACGTGGACAATGATGCGGTTGGCCAAAAAGGGCGTATGCGTTTTTTCCTGAATATATTCAGGAAAAAACGCATACGCCCTTTTTGGCCAACCAAGCAACCTGGGAGAGCAAATCAGCACTACAAAGAAATCTCTCGCCCCCCCCCACCCCGGGGCAAAAGGGACAGGCGAAAAAAGTCTAAAAACCAGAAAGGCAGGACAGCCCACGGAGTCAAGGGAGCCTTGTTAAGCTGATGGGCGGGATGTCAATGGCCAACAGCCAATCTTCACAAGTGTATCCTCTTTCCCAAACCATGTCAAACACAGAACCACAGAGCATAGGGCACTTCCCCACATGGGCGTTGACCTTGGGAAAATGAAAAAATCAACCAGACACAGGGACCCCAAAGTTGAGGGCTGCTGTCTTGACAAGAACCTCCACTCCGGTACACGTTTCATATCCCAGGAAAGAGCCAAGTGGACAAAGACGAGTGGACAAGTGGACAAAGACAAGTGGACAAGTGGACAAGTGGTGCTACGTAGGTCCAATGGAGTGTCACTCAGCCATGAAATCCACGTCATGAGGCTGGTAGCAGCATCCTGAGTGGATTTAGGTACGATCATCCTCAGTGAAATAAGTCCCACAAAAAAAGAAACTTATGATATCACTTATCGAGGGAATGTAAAAATCGCTCCCCATGAACGGAATCCCCAAACAGAACAGAGTCACGCTTTTAGAAAACACACTTATGCCTGCTTCAGGGGAAAGGTGAGGTGCGGTGACGCATAAAACTCGAGTTTGAAATGAGCACAGATACCCTTCCGAAAACCGAATATGGAATGGACACGACCTACTCCTTGCTCAATCAACTGGACTCACCAGACCCTGTTCATCGCACAAGTATCTATCCGACTAGTAAGCATCTTAAAAGCTAAGTCTTGATATCTCTGTGTAAGTGCATCAAGGGTGTGTAAAGCGGCCTAAAACCAGCAGGGAAAATCAGCTCAGACCCATTCTGAGGATACATTTCCAACACAAAGAAGAAACAAGCAGGGCAAAACAGAGAGAAATTCTTCCAAAATGCGTTCAGGGACTGGCATGCAACCAGGATTGACCACATCTACAGCCCCAGCGGCAGAAGACATAAGGCTGGACACTCTTGGGGCTGAGACGATTGGTGAGGTTGGGAAAGCAAATGCAGACCCTTGAAAGGAATCCTGCGTGCTCCCCATTCCATGGCTCCCAACTCTCCAGGTTCAACGCAATCTTCCGACAGCGAAAGCACTCATTGGAAACCCAGCGGATGCTACACCGTGGGATCGGGAAAGCTTTCTGAAACTCACCTCAGTTTTCCTCTCCTGGTGCTCGTGTTCTCCATTCAGGCCCCCTTACTAACAATCTCCCCACTTGGAGACTCGGCGCCTTTCCATGCCTCTTTCGTACCGTCTGCAATTTGTCCGCAGGATGAACTGCAAGAGGGGGAACCAATGAGAGACTCGCTGGAGGTGTTTGGTCGGGCACATGTCACTCTCATTTCCCATCACGAAGAAGAATTCACCAGCGGTTCAGCCTGCCACCGCGGATCGACAATAGGGCGTGAAGCCATCCAGCCGTGTTGCGTCCCACTCACAAAAAAGCGACTTGGGAAATGGAGCTCAGGGGCCCTGCACTTCCCAAACCTGCAGAGTTCTAAACGATAACTATCGCCCCAAAATATATTGAGGTCAGGCTACGAAGAGGCGCTGAACGCAAGGCAGAACTGCAGGAAACGGATGTCAACGGGTACATCGGAATGGCCCCGATAGCACATGAAAAGCGCCAGAACGTGGACAATGATGCGGTTGGCCAAAAAGGGCGTATGCGTTTTTTCCTGAATATATTCAGGAAAAAACGCATACGCCCTTTTTGGCCAACCAAGCAACCTGGGAGAGCAAATCAGCACTACAAAGAAATCTCTCGCCCCCCCCCCCGGGGGCAAAAGGGCCAGGCGAAAAAAGTCTAAAAACCAGAAAGGCAGGACAGCCCACGGAGTCAAGGGAGCCTTGTTAAGCTGATGGGCGGGATGTCAATGGCCAACAGCCAATCTTCACAAGTGTATCCTCTTTCCCAAACCATGTAAAACACAGAACCACAGAGCATAGGGCACTTCCACACATGGGCGTTGACCTTGGGAAAATGAAAAAATCAACCAGACACAGGGACCCCAAAGTTGAGGGCTGCTGTCTTGACAAGAACCTCCACTCCGGTACACGTTTCATATCCCAGGAAAGAGCCAAGTGGACAAAGACGAGTGGACAAGTGGACAAAGACAAGTGGACAAGTGGACAAGTGGTGCTACGTAGGTCCAATGGAGTGTCACTCAGCCATGAAATCCACGTCATGAGGCTGGTAGCAGCATCCTGAGTGGATTTAGGTACGATCATCCTCAGTGAAATAAGTCCCACAAAAAAAGAAACTTATGATATCACTTATCGAGGGAATGTAAAAATCGCTCCCCATGAACGGAATCCCCAAACAGAACAGAGTCACGCTTTTAGAAAACACACTTATGCCTGCTTCAGGGGAAAGGTGAGGTGCGGTGACGCATAAAACTCGAGTTTGAAATGAGCACAGATACCCTTCCGAAAACCGAATATGGAATGGACACGACCTACTCCTTGCTCAATCAACTGGACTCACCAGACCCTGTTCATCGCACAAGTATCTATCCGACTAGTAAGCATCTTAAAAGCTAAGTCTTGATATCTCTGTGTAAGTGCATCAAGGGTGTGTAAAGCGGCCTAAAACCAGCAGGGAAAATCAGCCCAGACCCATTCTGAGGATACATTTCCAACACAAAGAAGAAACAAGCAGGGCAAAACAGAGAGAAATTCTTCCAAAATGCGTTCAGGGACTGGCATGCAACCAGGATTGACCACATCTACAGCCCCAGCGGCAGAAGACATAAGGCTGGACACTCTTGGGGCTGAGACGATTGGTGAGGTTGGGAAAGCAAATGCAGACCCTTGAAAGGAATCCTGCGTGCTCCCCATTCCATGGCTCCCAACTCTCCAGGTTCAACGCAATCTTCCGACAGCGAAAGCACTCATTGGAAACCCAGCGGATGCTACACCGTGGGATCGGGAAAGCTTTCTGAAACTCACCTCAGTTTTCCTCTCCTGGTGCTCGTGTTCTCCATTCAGGCCCCCTTACTAACAATCTCCCCACTTGGAGACTCGGCGCCTTTCCATGCCTCTTTCGTACCGTCTGCAATTTGTCCGCAGGATGAACTGCAAGAGGGGGAACCAATGAGAGACTCGCTGGAGGTGTTTGGTCGGGCACATGTCACTCTCATTTCCCATCACGAAGAAGAATTCACCAGCGGTTCAGCCTGCCACCGCGGATCGACAATAGGGCGTGAAGCCATCCAGCCGTGTTGCGTCCCACTCACAAAAAAGCGACTTGGGAAATGGAGCTCAGGGGCCCTGCACTTCCCAAACCTGCAGAGTTCTAAACGATAACTATCGCCCCAAAATATATTGAGGTCAGGCTACGAAGAGGCGCTGAACGCAAGGCAGAACTGCAGGAAACGGATGTCAACGGGTACATCGGAATGGCCCCGATAGCACATGAAAAGCGCCAGAACGTGGACAATGATGCGGTTGGCCAAAAAGGGCGTATGCGTTTTTTCCTGAATATATTCAGGAAAAAACGCATACGCCCTTTTTGGCCAACCAAGCAACCTGGGAGAGCAAATCAGCACTACAAAGAAATCTCTCGCCCCCCCCCCCCACACCGGGGCAAAAGGGCCAGGCGAAAAAAGTCTAAAAACCAGAAAGGCAGGACAGCCCACGGAGTCAAGGGAGCCTTGTTAAGCTGATGGGCGGGATGTCAATGGCCAACAGCCAATCTTCACAAGTGTATCCTCTTTCCCAAACCATGTCAAACACAGAACCACAGAGCATAGGGCACTTCCCCACATGGGCGTTGACCTTGGGAAAATGAAAAAATCAACCAGACACAGGGACCCCAAAGTTGAGGGCTGCTGTCTTGACAAGAACCTCCACTCCGGTACACGTTTCATATCCCAGGAAAGAGCCAAGTGGACAAAGACGAGTGGACAAGTGGACAAAGACAAGTGGACAAGTGGACAAGTGGTGCTACGTAGGTCCAATGGAGTGTCACTCAGCCATGAAATCCACGTCATGAGGCTGGTAGCAGCATCCTGAGTGGATTTAGGTACGATCATCCTCAGTGAAATAAGTCCCACAAAAAAAGAAACTTATGATATCACTTATCGAGGGAATGTAAAAATCGCTCCCCATGAACGGAATCCCCAAACAGAACAGAGTCACGCTTTTAGAAAACACACTTATGCCTGCTTCAGGGGAAAGGTGAGGTGCGGTGACGCATAAAACTCGAGTTTGAAATGAGCACAGATACCCTTCCGAAAACCGAATATGGAATGGACACGACCTACTCCTTGCTCAATCAACTGGACTCACCAGACCCTGTTCATCGCACAAGTATCTATCCGACTAGTAAGCATCTTAAAAGCTAAGTCTTGATATCTCTGTGTAAGTGCATCAAGGGTGTGTAAAGCGGCCTAAAACCAGCAGGGAAAATCAGCTCAGACCCATTCTGAGGATACATTTCCAACACAAAGAAGAAACAAGCAGGGCAAAACAGAGAGAAATTCTTCCAAAATGCGTTCAGGGACTGGCATGCAACCAGGATTGACCACATCTACAGCCCCAGCGGCAGAAGACATAAGGCTGGACACTCTTGGGGCTGAGACGATTGGTGAGGTTGGGAAAGCAAATGCAGACCCTTGAAAGGAATCCTGCGTGCTCCCCATTCCATGGCTCCCAACTCTCCAGGTTCAACGCAATCTTCCGACAGCGAAAGCACTCATTGGAAACCCAGCGGATGCTACACCGTGGGATCGGGAAAGCTTTCTGAAACTCACCTCAGTTTTCCTCTCCTGGTGCTCGTGTTCTCCATTCAGGCCCCCTTACTAACAATCTCCCCACTTGGAGACTCGGCGCCTTTCCATGCCTCTTTCGTACCGTCTGCAATTTGTCCGCAGGATGAACTGCAAGAGGGGGAACCAATGAGAGACTCGCTGGAGGTGTTTGGTCGGGCACATGTCACTCTCATTTCCCATCACGAAGAAGAATTCACCAGCGGTTCAGCCTGCCACCGCGGATCGCCAATAGGGCGTGAAGCCATCCAGCCGTGTTGCGTCCCACTCACAAAAAAGCGACTTGGGAAATGGAGCTCAGGGGCCCTGCACTTCCCAAACCTGCAGAGTTCTAAACGATAACTATCGCCCCAAAATATATTGAGGTCAGGCTACGAAGAGGCGCTGAACGCAAGGCAGAACTGCAGGAAACGGATGTCAACGGGTACATCGGAATGGCCCCGATAGCACATGAAAAGCGCCAGAACGTGGACAATGATGCGGTTGGCCAAAAAGGGCGTATGCGTTTTTTCCTGAATATATTCAGGAAAAAACGCATACGCCCTTTTTGGCCAACCAAGCAACCTGGGAGAGCAAATCAGCACTACAAAGAAATCTCTCGCCCCCCCCCCCGGGGCAAAAGGGCCAGGCGAAAAAAGTCTAAAAACCAGAAAGGCAGGACAGCCCACGGAGTCAAGGGAGCCTTGTTAAGCTGATGGGCGGGATGTCAATGGCCAACAGCCAATCTTCACAAGTGTATCCTCTTTCCCAAACCATGTCAAACACAGAACCACAGAGCATAGGGCACTTCCACACATGGGCGTTGACCTTGGGAAAATGAAAAAATCAACCAGACACAGGGACCCCAAAGTTGAGGGCTGCTGTCTTGACAAGAACCTCCACTCCGGTACACGTTTCATATCCCAGGAAAGAGCCAAGTGGACAAAGACGAGTGGACAAGTGGACAAAGACAAGTGGACAAGTGGACAAGTGGTGCTACGTAGGTCCAATGGAGTGTCACTCAGCCATGAAATCCACGTCATGAGGCTGGTAGCAGCATCCTGAGTGGATTTAGGTACGATCATCCTCAGTGAAATAAGTCCCACAAAAAAAGAAACTTATGATATCACTTATCGAGGGAATGTAAAAATCGCTCCCCATGAACGGAATCCCCAAACAGAACAGAGTCACGCTTTTAGAAAACACACTTATGCCTGCTTCAGGGGAAAGGTGAGGTGCGGTGACGCATAAAACTCGAGTTTGAAATGAGCACAGATACCCTTCCGAAAACCGAATATGGAATGGACACGACCTACTCCTTGCTCAATCAACTGGACTCACCAGACCCTGTTCATCGCACAAGTATCTATCCGACTAGTAAGCATCTTAAAAGCTAAGTCTTGATATCTCTGTGTAAGTGCATCAAGGGTGTGTAAAGCGGCCTAAAACCAGCAGGGAAAATCAGCTCAGACCCATTCTGAGGATACATTTCCAACACAAAGAAGAAACAAGCAGGGCAAAACAGAGAGAAATTCTTCCAAAATGCGTTCAGGGACTGGCATGCAACCAGGATTGACCACATCTACAGCCCCAGCGGCAGAAGACATAAGGCTGGACACTCTTGGGGCTGAGACGATTGGTGAGGTTGGGAAAGCAAATGCAGACCCTTGAAAGGAATCCTGCGTGCTCCCCATTCCATGGCTCCCAACTCTCCAGGTTCAACGCAATCTTCCGACAGCGAAAGCACTCATTGGAAACCCAGCGGATGCTACACCGTGGGATCGGGAAAGCTTTCTGAAACTCACCTCAGTTTTCCTCTCCTGGTGCTCGTGTTCTCCATTCAGGCCCCCTTACTAACAATCTCCCCACTTGGAGACTCGGCGCCTTTCCATGCCTCTTTCGTACCGTCTGCAATTTGTCCGCAGGATGAACTGCAAGAGGGGGAACCAATGAGAGACTCGCTGGAGGTGTTTGGTCGGGCACATGTCACTCTCATTTCCCATCACGAAGAAGAATTCACCAGCGGTTCAGCCTGCCACCGCGGATCGACAATAGGGCGTGAAGCCATCCAGCCGTGTTGCGTCCCACTCACAAAAAAGCGACTTGGGAAATGGAGCTCAGGGGCCCTGCACTTCCCAAACCTGCAGAGTTCTAAACGATAACTATCGCCCCAAAATATATTGAGGTCAGGCTACGAAGAGGCGCTGAACGCAAGGCAGAACTGCAGGAAACGGATGTCAACGGGTACATCGGAATGGCCCCGATAGCACATGAAAAGCGCCAGAACGTGGACAATGATGCGGTTGGCCAAAAAGGGCGTATGCGTTTTTTCCTGAATATATTCAGGAAAAAACGCATACGCCCTTTTTGGCCAACCAAGCAACCTGGGAGAGCAAATCAGCACTACAAAGAAATCTCTCGCCCCCCCCCCCCCCCGGGGCAAAAGGGCCAGGCGAAAAAAGTCTAAAAACCAGAAAGGCAGGACAGCCCACGGAGTCAAGGGAGCCTTGTTAAGCTGATGGGCGGGATGTCAATGGCCAACAGCCAATCTTCACAAGTGTATCCTCTTTCCCAAACCATGTAAAACACAGAACCACAGAGCATAGGGCACTTCCCCACATGGGCGTTGACCTTGGGAAAATGAAAAAATCAACCAGACACAGGGACCCCAAAGTTGAGGGCTGCTGTCTTGACAAGAACCTCCACTCCGGTACACGTTTCATATCCCAGGAAAGAGCCAAGTGGACAAAGACGAGTGGACAAGTGGACAAAGACAAGTGGACAAGTGGACAAGTGGTGCTACGTAGGTCCAATGGAGTGTCACTCAGCCATGAAATCCACGTCATGAGGCTGGTAGCAGCATCCTGAGTGGATTTAGGTACGATCATCCTCAGTGAAATAAGTCCCACAAAAAAAGAAACTTATGATATCACTTATCGAGGGAATGTAAAAATCGCTCCCCATGAACGGAATCCCCAAACAGAACAGAGTCACGCTTTTAGAAAACACACTTATGCCTGCTTCAGGGGAAAGGTGAGGTGCGGTGACGCATAAAACTCGAGTTTGAAATGAGCACAGATACCCTTCCGAAAACCGAATATGGAATGGACACGACCTACTCCTTGCTCAATCAACTGGACTCACCAGACCCTGTTCATCGCACAAGTATCTATCCGACTAGTAAGCATCTTAAAAGCTAAGTCTTGATATCTCTGTGTAAGTGCATCAAGGGTGTGTAAAGCGGCCTAAAACCAGCAGGGAAAATCAGCTCAGACCCATTCTGAGGATACATTTCCAACACAAAGAAGAAACAAGCAGGGCAAAACAGAGAGAAATTCTTCCAAAATGCGTTCAGGGACTGGCATGCAACCAGGATTGACCACATCTACAGCCCCAGCGGCAGAAGACATAAGGCTGGACACTCTTGGGGCTGAGACGATTGGTGAGGTTGGGAAAGCAAATGCAGACCCTTGAAAGGAATCCTGCGTGCTCCCCATTCCATGGCTCCCAACTCTCCAGGTTCAACGCAATCTTCCGACAGCGAAAGCACTCATTGGAAACCCAGCGGATGCTACACCGTGGGATCGGGAAAGCTTTCTGAAACTCACCTCAGTTTTCCTCTCCTGGTGCTCGTGTTCTCCATTCAGGCCCCCTTACTAACAATCTCCCCACTTGGAGACTCGGCGCCTTTCCATGCCTCTTTCGTACCGTCTGCAATTTGTCCGCAGGATGAACTGCAAGAGGGGGAACCAATGAGAGACTCGCTGGAGGTGTTTGGTCGGGCACATGTCACTCTCATTTCCCATCACGAAGAAGAATTCACCAGCGGTTCAGCCTGCCACCGCGGATCGACAATAGGGCGTGAAGCCATCCAGCCGTGTTGCGTCCCACTCACAAAAAAGCGACTTGGGAAATGGAGCTCAGGGGCCCTGCACTTCCCAAACCTGCAGAGTTCTAAACGATAACTATCGCCCCAAAATATATTGAGGTCAGGCTACGAAGAGGCGCTGAACGCAAGGCAGAACTGCAGGAAACGGATGTCAACGGGTACATCGGAATGGCCCCGATAGCACATGAAAAGCGCCAGAACGTGGACAATGATGCGGTTGGCCAAAAAGGGCGTATGCGTTTTTTCCTGAATATATTCAGGAAAAAACGCATACGCCCTTTTTGGCCAACCAAGCAACCTGGGAGAGCAAATCAGCACTACAAAGAAATCTCTCGCCCCCCCCCACACCGGGGCAAAAGGGCCAGGCGAAAAAAGTCTAAAAACCAGAAAGGCAGGACAGCCCACGGAGTCAAGGGAGCCTTGTTAAGCTGATGGGCGGGATGTCAATGGCCAACAGCCAATCTTCACAAGTGTATCCTCTTTCCCAAACCATGTAAAACACAGAACCACAGAGCATAGGGCACTTCCCCACATGGGCGTTGACCTTGGGAAAATGAAAAAATCAACCAGACACAGGGACCCCAAAGTTGAGGGCTGCTGTCTTGACAAGAACCTCCACTCCGGTACACGTTTCATATCCCAGGAAAGAGCCAAGTGGACAAAGACGAGTGGACAAGTGGACAAAGACAAGTGGACAAGTGGACAAGTGGTGCTACGTAGGTCCAATGGAGTGTCACTCAGCCATGAAATCCACGTCATGAGGCTGGTAGCAGCATCCTGAGTGGATTTAGGTACGATCATCCTCAGTGAAATAAGTCCCACAAAAAAAGAAACTTATGATATCACTTATCGAGGGAATGTAAAAATCGCTCCCCATGAACGGAATCCCCAAACAGAACAGAGTCACGCTTTTAGAAAACACACTTATGCCTGCTTCAGGGGAAAGGTGAGGTGCGGTGACGCATAAAACTCGAGTTTGAAATGAGCACAGATACCCTTCCGAAAACCGAATATGGAATGGACACGACCTACTCCTTGCTCAATCAACTGGACTCACCAGACCCTGTTCATCGCACAAGTATCTATCCGACTAGTAAGCATCTTAAAAGCTAAGTCTTGATATCTCTGTGTAAGTGCATCAAGGGTGTGTAAAGCGGCCTAAAACCAGCAGGGAAAATCAGCTCAGACCCATTCTGAGGATACATTTCCAACACAAAGAAGAAACAAGCAGGGCAAAACAGAGAGAAATTCTTCCAAAATGCGTTCAGGGACTGGCATGCAACCAGGATTGACCACATCTACAGCCCCAGCGGCAGAAGACATAAGGCTGGACACTCTTGGGGCTGAGACGATTGGTGAGGTTGGGAAAGCAAATGCAGACCCTTGAAAGGAATCCTGCGTGCTCCCCATTCCATGGCTCCCAACTCTCCAGGTTCAACGCAATCTTCCGACAGCGAAAGCACTCATTGGAAACCCAGCGGATGCTACACCGTGGGATCGGGAAAGCTTTCTGAAACTCACCTCAGTTTTCCTCTCCTGGTGCTCGTGTTCTCCATTCAGGCCCCCTTACTAACAATCTCCCCACTTGGAGACTCGGCGCCTTTCCATGCCTCTTTCGTACCGTCTGCAATTTGTCCGCAGGATGAACTGCAAGAGGGGGAACCAATGAGAGACTCGCTGGAGGTGTTTGGTCGGGCACATGTCACTCTCATTTCCCATCACGAAGAAGAATTCACCAGCGGTTCAGCCTGCCACCGCGGATCGACAATAGGGCGTGAAGCCATCCAGCCGTGTTGCGTCCCACTCACAAAAAAGCGACTTGGGAAATGGAGCTCAGGGGCCCTGCACTTCCCAAACCTGCAGAGTTCTAAACGATAACTATCGCCCCAAAATATATTGAGGTCAGGCTACGAAGAGGCGCTGAACGCAAGGCAGAACTGCAGGAAACGGATGTCAACGGGTACATCGGAATGGCCCCGATAGCACATGAAAAGCGCCAGAACGTGGACAATGATGCGGTTGGCCAAAAAGGGCGTATGCGTTTTTTCCTGAATATATTCAGGAAAAAACGCATACGCCCTTTTTGGCCAACCAAGCAACCTGGGAGAGCAAATCAGCACTACAAAGAAATCTCTCGCCCCCCCCCCCCCGGGGCAAAAGGGCCAGGCGAAAAAAGTCTAAAAACCAGAAAGGCAGGACAGCCCACGGAGTCAAGGGAGCCTTGTTAAGCTGATGGGCGGGATGTCAATGGCCAACAGCCAATCTTCACAAGTGTATCCTCTTTCCCAAACCATGTAAAACACAGAACCACAGAGCATAGGGCACTTCCACACATGGGCGTTGACCTTGGGAAAATGAAAAAATCAACCAGACACAGGGACCCCAAAGTTGAGGGCTGCTGTCTTGACAAGAACCTCCACTCCGGTACACGTTTCATATCCCAGGAAAGAGCCAAGTGGACAAAGACGAGTGGACAAGTGGACAAAGACAAGTGGACAAGTGGACAAGTGGTGCTACGTAGGTCCAATGGAGTGTCACTCAGCCATGAAATCCACGTCATGAGGCTGGTAGCAGCATCCTGAGTGGATTTAGGTACGATCATCCTCAGTGAAATAAGTCCCACAAAAAAAGAAACTTATGATATCACTTATCGAGGGAATGTAAAAATCGCTCCCCATGAACGGAATCCCCAAACAGAACAGAGTCACGCTTTTAGAAAACACACTTATGCCTGCTTCAGGGGAAAGGTGAGGTGCGGTGACGCATAAAACTCGAGTTTGAAATGAGCACAGATACCCTTCCGAAAACCGAATATGGAATGGACACGACCTACTCCTTGCTCAATCAACTGGACTCACCAGACCCTGTTCATCGCACAAGTATCTATCCGACTAGTAAGCATCTTAAAAGCTAAGTCTTGATATCTCTGTGTAAGTGCATCAAGGGTGTGTAAAGCGGCCTAAAACCAGCAGGGAAAATCAGCTCAGACCCATTCTGAGGATACATTTCCAACACAAAGAAGAAACAAGCAGGGCAAAACAGAGAGAAATTCTTCCAAAATGCGTTCAGGGACTGGCATGCAACCAGGATTGACCACATCTACAGCCCCAGCGGCAGAAGACATAAGGCTGGACACTCTTGGGGCTGAGACGATTGGTGAGGTTGGGAAAGCAAATGCAGACCCTTGAAAGGAATCCTGCGTGCTCCCCATTCCATGGCTCCCAACTCTCCAGGTTCAACGCAATCTTCCGACAGCGAAAGCACTCATTGGAAACCCAGCGGATGCTACACCGTGGGATCGGGAAAGCTTTCTGAAACTCACCTCAGTTTTCCTCTCCTGGTGCTCGTGTTCTCCATTCAGGCCCCCTTACTAACAATCTCCCCACTTGGAGACTCGGCGCCTTTCCATGCCTCTTTCGTACCGTCTGCAATTTGTCCGCAGGATGAACTGCAAGAGGGGGAACCAATGAGAGACTCGCTGGAGGTGTTTGGTCGGGCACATGTCACTCTCATTTCCCATCACGAAGAAGAATTCACCAGCGGTTCAGCCTGCCACCGCGGATCGACAATAGGGCGTGAAGCCATCCAGCCGTGTTGCGTCCCACTCACAAAAAAGCGACTTGGGAAATGGAGCTCAGGGGCCCTGCACTTCCCAAACCTGCAGAGTTCTAAACGATAACTATCGCCCCAAAATATATTGAGGTCAGGCTACGAAGAGGCGCTGAACGCAAGGCAGAACTGCAGGAAACGGATGTCAACGGGTACATCGGAATGGCCCCGATAGCACATGAAAAGCGCCAGAACGTGGACAATGATGCGGTTGGCCAAAAAGGGCGTATGCGTTTTTTCCTGAATATATTCAGGAAAAAACGCATACGCCCTTTTTGGCCAACCAAGCAACCTGGGAGAGCAAATCAGCACTACAAAGAAATCTCTCGCCCCCCCCCCCCCCGGGGCAAAAGGGCCAGGCGAAAAAAGTCTAAAAACCAGAAAGGCAGGACAGCCCACGGAGTCAAGGGAGCCTTGTTAAGCTGATGGGCGGGATGTCAATGGCCAACAGCCAATCTTCACAAGTGTATCCTCTTTCCCAAACCATGTAAAACACAGAACCACAGAGCATAGGGCACTTCCACACATGGGCCTTGACCTTGGGAAAATGAAAAAATCAACCAGACACAGGGACCCCAAAGTTGAGGGCTGCTGTCTTGACAAGAACCTCCACTCCGGTACACGTTTCATATCCCAGGAAAGAGCCAAGTGGACAAAGACGAGTGGACAAGTGGACAAAGACAAGTGGACAAGTGGACAAGTGGTGCTACGTAGGTCCAATGGAGTGTCACTCAGCCATGAAATCCACGTCATGAGGCTGGTAGCAGCATCCTGAGTGGATTTAGGTACGATCATCCTCAGTGAAATAAGTCCCACAAAAAAAGAAACTTATGATATCACTTATCGAGGGAATGTAAAAATCGCTCCCCATGAACGGAATCCCCAAACAGAACAGAGTCACGCTTTTAGAAAACACACTTATGCCTGCTTCAGGGGAAAGGTGAGGTGCGGTGACGCATAAAACTCGAGTTTGAAATGAGCACAGATACCCTTCCGAAAACCGAATATGGAATGGACACGACCTACTCCTTGCTCAATCAACTGGACTCACCAGACCCTGTTCATCGCACAAGTATCTATCCGACTAGTAAGCATCTTAAAAGCTAAGTCTTGATATCTCTGTGTAAGTGCATCAAGGGTGTGTAAAGCGGCCTAAAACCAGCAGGGAAAATCAGCTCAGACCCATTCTGAGGATACATTTCCAACACAAAGAAGAAACAAGCAGGGCAAAACAGAGAGAAATTCTTCCAAAATGCGTTCAGGGACTGGCATGCAACCAGGATTGACCACATCTACAGCCCCAGCGGCAGAAGACATAAGGCTGGACACTCTTGGGGCTGAGACGATTGGTGAGGTTGGGAAAGCAAATGCAGACCCTTGAAAGGAATCCTGCGTGCTCCCCATTCCATGGCTCCCAACTCTCCAGGTTCAACGCAATCTTCCGACAGCGAAAGCACTCATTGGAAACCCAGCGGATGCTACACCGTGGGATCGGGAAAGCTTTCTGAAACTCACCTCAGTTTTCCTCTCCTGGTGCTCGTGTTCTCCATTCAGGCCCCCTTACTAACAATCTCCCCACTTGGAGACTCGGCGCCTTTCCATGCCTCTTTCGTACCGTCTGCAATTTGTCCGCAGGATGAACTGCAAGAGGGGGAACCAATGAGAGACTCGCTGGAGGTGTTTGGTCGGGCACATGTCACTCTCATTTCCCATCACGAAGAAGAATTCACCAGCGGTTCAGCCTGCCACCGCGGATCGACAATAGGGCGTGAAGCCATCCAGCCGTGTTGCGTCCCACTCACAAAAAAGCGACTTGGGAAATGGAGCTCAGGGGCCCTGCACTTCCCAAACCTGCAGAGTTCTAAACGATAACTATCGCCCCAAAATATATTGAGGTCAGGCTACGAAGAGGCGCTGAACGCAAGGCAGAACTGCAGGAAACGGATGTCAACGGGTACATCGGAATGGCCCCGATAGCACATGAAAAGCGCCAGAACGTGGACAATGATGCGGTTGGCCAAAAAGGGCGTATGCGTTTTTTCCTGAATATATTCAGGAAAAAACGCATACGCCCTTTTTGGCCAACCAAGCAACCTGGGAGAGCAAATCAGCACTACAAAGAAATCTCTCGCCCCCCCCCCCCCCGGGGCAAAAGGGCCAGGCGAAAAAAGTCTAAAAACCAGAAAGGCAGGACAGCCCACGGAGTCAAGGGAGCCTTGTTAAGCTGATGGGCGGGATGTCAATGGCCAACAGCCAATCTTCACAAGTGTATCCTCTTTCCCAAACCATGTAAAACACAGAACCACAGAGCATAGGGCACTTCCCCACATGGGCCTTGACCTTGGGAAAATGAAAAAAATCAACCAGACACAGGGACCCCAAAGTTGAGGGCTGCTGTCTTGACAAGAACCTCCACTCCGGTACACGTTTCATATCCCAGGAAAGAGCCAAGTGGACAAAGACGAGTGGACAAGTGGACAAAGACAAGTGGACAAGTGGACAAGTGGTGCTACGTAGGTCCAATGGAGTGTCACTCAGCCATGAAATCCACGTCATGAGGCTGGTAGCAGCATCCTGAGTGGATTTAGGTACGATCATCCTCAGTGAAATAAGTCCCACAAAAAAAGAAACTTATGATATCACTTATCGAGGGAATGTAAAAATCGCTCCCCATGAACGGAATCCCCAAACAGAACAGAGTCACGCTTTTAGAAAACACACTTATGCCTGCTTCAGGGGAAAGGTGAGGTGCGGTGACGCATAAAACTCGAGTTTGAAATGAGCACAGATACCCTTCCGAAAACCGAATATGGAATGGACACGACCTACTCCTTGCTCAATCAACTGGACTCACCAGACCCTGTTCATCGCACAAGTATCTATCCGACTAGTAAGCATCTTAAAAGCTAAGTCTTGATATCTCTGTGTAAGTGCATCAAGGGTGTGTAAAGCGGCCTAAAACCAGCAGGGAAAATCAGCTCAGACCCATTCTGAGGATACATTTCCAACACAAAGAAGAAACAAGCAGGGCAAAACAGAGAGAAATTCTTCCAAAATGCGTTCAGGGACTGGCATGCAACCAGGATTGACCACATCTACAGCCCCAGCGGCAGAAGACATAAGGCTGGACACTCTTGGGGCTGAGACGATTGGTGAGGTTGGGAAAGCAAATGCAGACCCTTGAAAGGAATCCTGCGTGCTCCCCATTCCATGGCTCCCAACTCTCCAGGTTCAACGCAATCTTCCGACAGCGAAAGCACTCATTGGAAACCCAGCGGATGCTACACCGTGGGATCGGGAAAGCTTTCTGAAACTCACCTCAGTTTTCCTCTCCTGGTGCTCGTGTTCTCCATTCAGGCCCCCTTACTAACAATCTCCCCACTTGGAGACTCGGCGCCTTTCCATGCCTCTTTCGTACCGTCTGCAATTTGTCCGCAGGATGAACTGCAAGAGGGGGAACCAATGAGAGACTCGCTGGAGGTGTTTGGTCGGGCACATGTCACTCTCATTTCCCATCACGAAGAAGAATTCACCAGCGGTTCAGCCTGCCACCGCGGATCGACAATAGGGCGTGAAGCCATCCAGCCGTGTTGCGTCCCACTCACAAAAAAGCGACTTGGGAAATGGAGCTCAGGGGCCCTGCACTTCCCAAACCTGCAGAGTTCTAAACGATAACTATCGCCCCAAAATATATTGAGGTCAGGCTACGAAGAGGCGCTGAACGCAAGGCAGAACTGCAGGAAACGGATGTCAACGGGTACATCGGAATGGCCCCGATAGCACATGAAAAGCGCCAGAACGTGGACAATGATGCGGTTGGCCAAAAAGGGCGTATGCGTTTTTTCCTGAATATATTCAGGAAAAAACGCATACGCCCTTTTTGGCCAACCAAGCAACCTGGGAGAGCAAATCCGCACTACAAAGAAATCTCTCGCCCCCCCCCCCCCGGGGCAAAAGGGCCAGGCGAAAAAAGTCTAAAAACCAGAAAGGCAGGACAGCCCACGGAGTCAAGGGAGCCTTGTTAAGCTGATGGGCGGGATGTCAATGGCCAACAGCCAATCTTCACAAGTGTATCCTCTTTCCCAAACCATGTAAAACACAGAACCACAGAGCATAGGGCACTTCCCCACATGGGCGTTGACCTTGGGAAAATGAAAAAATCAACCAGACACAGGGACCCCAAAGTTGAGGGCTGCTGTCTTGACAAGAACCTCCACTCCGGTACACGTTTCATATCCCAGGAAAGAGCCAAGTGGACAAAGACGAGTGGACAAGTGGACAAAGACAAGTGGACAAGTGGACAAGTGGTGCTACGTAGGTCCAATGGAGTGTCACTCAGCCATGAAATCCACGTCATGAGGCTGGTAGCAGCATCCTGAGTGGATTTAGGTACGATCATCCTCAGTGAAATAAGTCCCACAAAAAAAGAAACTTATGATATCACTTATCGAGGGAATGTAAAAATCGCTCCCCATGAACGGAATCCCCAAACAGAACAGAGTCACGCTTTTAGAAAACACACTTATGCCTGCTTCAGGGGAAAGGTGAGGTGCGGTGACGCATAAAACTCGAGTTTGAAATGAGCACAGATACCCTTCCGAAAACCGAATATGGAATGGACACGACCTACTCCTTGCTCAATCAACTGGACTCACCAGACCCTGTTCATCGCACAAGTATCTATCCGACTAGTAAGCATCTTAAAAGCTAAGTCTTGATATCTCTGTGTAAGTGCATCAAGGGTGTGTAAAGCGGCCTAAAACCAGCAGGGAAAATCAGCTCAGACCCATTCTGAGGATACATTTCCAACACAAAGAAGAAACAAGCAGGGCAAAACAGAGAGAAATTCTTCCAAAATGTGTTCAGGGACTGGCATGCAACCAGGATTGACCACATCTACAGCCCCAGCGGCAGAAGACATAAGGCTGGACACTCTTGGGGCTGAGACGATTGGTGAGGTTGGGAAAGCAAATGCAGACCCTTGAAAGGAATCCTGCGTGCTCCCCATTCCATGGCTCCCAACTCTCCAGGTTCAACGCAATCTTCCGACAGCGAAAGCACTCATTGGAAACCCAGCGGATGCTACACCGTGGGATCGGGAAAGCTTTCTGAAACTCACCTCAGTTTTCCTCTCCTGGTGCTCGTGTTCTCCATTCAGGCCCCCTTACTAACAATCTCCCCACTTGGAGACTCGGCGCCTTTCCATGCCTCTTTCGTACCGTCTGCAATTTGTCCGCAGGATGAACTGCAAGAGGGGGAACCAATGAGAGACTCGCTGGAGGTGTTTGGTCGGGCACATGTCACTCTCATTTCCCATCACGAAGAAGAATTCACCAGCGGTTCAGCCTGCCACCGCGGATCGACAATAGGGCGTGAAGCCATCCAGCCGTGTTGCGTCCCACTCACAAAAAAGCGACTTGGGAAATGGAGCTCAGGGGCCCTGCACTTCCCAAACCTGCAGAGTTCTAAACGATAACTATCGCCCCAAAATATATTGAGGTCAGGCTACGAAGAGGCGCTGAACGCAAGGCAGAACTGCAGGAAACGGATGTCAACGGGTACATCGGAATGGCCCCGATAGCACATGAAAAGCGCCAGAACGTGGACAATGATGCGGTTGGCCAAAAAGGGCGTATGCGTTTTTTCCTGAATATATTCAGGAAAAAACGCATACGCCCTTTTTGGCCAACCAAGCAACCTGGGAGAGCAAATCCGCACTACAAAGAAATCTCTCGCCCCCCCCCCCCCGGGGCAAAAGGGCCAGGAGAAAAAAGTCTAAAAACCAGAAAGGCAGGACAGCCCACGGAGTCAAGGGAGCCTTGTTAAGCTGATGGGCGGGATGTCAATGGCCAACAGCCAATCTTCACAAGTGTATCCTCTTTCCCAAACCATGTAAAACACAGAACCACAGAGCATAGGGCACTTCCACACATGGGCGTTGACCTTGGGAAAATGAAAAAATCAACCAGACACAGGGACCCCAAAGTTGAGGGCTGCTGTCTTGACAAGAACCTCCACTCCGGTACACGTTTCATATCCCAGGAAAGAGCCAAGTGGACAAAGACGAGTGGACAAGTGGACAAAGACAAGTGGACAAGTGGACAAGTGGTGCTACGTAGGTCCAATGGAGTGTCACTCAGCCATGAAATCCACGTCATGAGGCTGGTAGCAGCATCCTGAGTGGATTTAGGTACGATCATCCTCAGTGAAATAAGTCCCACAAAAAAAGAAACTTATGATATCACTTATCGAGGGAATGTAAAAATCGCTCCCCATGAACGGAATCCCCAAACAGAACAGAGTCACGCTTTTAGAAAACACACTTATGCCTGCTTCAGGGGAAAGGTGAGGTGCGGTGACGCATAAAACTCGAGTTTGAAATGAGCACAGATACCCTTCCGAAAACCGAATATGGAATGGACACGACCTACTCCTTGCTCAATCAACTGGACTCACCAGACCCTGTTCATCGCACAAGTATCTATCCGACTAGTAAGCATCTTAAAAGCTAAGTCTTGATATCTCTGTGTAAGTGCATCAAGGGTGTGTAAAGCGGCCTAAAACCAGCAGGGAAAATCAGCTCAGACCCATTCTGAGGATACATTTCCAACACAAAGAAGAAACAAGCAGGGCAAAACAGAGAGAAATTCTTCCAAAATGCGTTCAGGGACTGGCATGCAACCAGGATTGACCACATCTACAGCCCCAGCGGCAGAAGACATAAGGCTGGACACTCTTGGGGCTGAGACGATTGGTGAGGTTGGGAAAGCAAATGCAGACCCTTGAAAGGAATCCTGCGTGCTCCCCATTCCATGGCTCCCAACTCTCCAGGTTCAACGCAATCTTCCGACAGCGAAAGCACTCATTGGAAACCCAGCGGATGCTACACCGTGGGATCGGGAAAGCTTTCTGAAACTCACCTCAGTTTTCCTCTCCTGGTGCTCGTGTTCTCCATTCAGGCCCCCTTACTAACAATCTCCCCACTTGGAGACTCGGCGCCTTTCCATGCCTCTTTCGTACCGTCTGCAATTTGTCCGCAGGATGAACTGCAAGAGGGGGAACCAATGAGAGACTCGCTGGAGGTGTTTGGTCGGGCACATGTCACTCTCATTTCCCATCACGAAGAAGAATTCACCAGCGGTTCAGCCTGCCACCGCGGATCGACAATAGGGCGTGAAGCCATCCAGCCGTGTTGCGTCCCACTCACAAAAAAGCGACTTGGGAAATGGAGCTCAGGGGCCCTGCACTTCCCAAACCTGCAGAGTTCTAAACGATAACTATCGCCCCAAAATATATTGAGGTCAGGCTACGAAGAGGCGCTGAACGCAAGGCAGAACTGCAGGAAACGGATGTCAACGGGTACATCGGAATGGCCCCGATAGCACATGAAAAGCGCCAGAACGTGGACAATGATGCGGTTGGCCAAAAAGGGCGTATGCGTTTTTTCCTGAATATATTCAGGAAAAAACGCATACGCCCTTTTTGGCCAACCAAGCAACCTGGGAGAGCAAATCAGCACTACAAAGAAATCTCTCGCCCCCCCCCCCCCCGGGGCAAAAGGGCCAGGCGAAAAAAGTCTAAAAACCAGAAAGGCAGGACAGCCCACGGAGTCAAGGGAGCCTTGTTAAGCTGATGGGCGGGATGTCAATGGCCAACAGCCAATCTTCACAAGTGTATCCTCTTTCCCAAACCATGTAAAACACAGAACCACAGAGCATAGGGCACTTCCACACATGGGCGTTGACCTTGGGAAAATGAAAAAATCAACCAGACACAGGGACCCCAAAGTTGAGGGCTGCTGTCTTGACAAGAACCTCCACTCCGGTACACGTTTCATATCCCAGGAAAGAGCCAAGTGGACAAAGACGAGTGGACAAGTGGACAAAGACAAGTGGACAAGTGGACAAGTGGTGCTACGTAGGTCCAATGGAGTGTCACTCAGCCATGAAATCCACGTCATGAGGCTGGTAGCAGCATCCTGAGTGGATTTAGGTACGATCATCCTCAGTGAAATAAGTCCCACAAAAAAAGAAACTTATGATATCACTTATCGAGGGAATGTAAAAATCGCTCCCCATGAACGGAATCCCCAAACAGAACAGAGTCACGCTTTTAGAAAACACACTTATGCCTGCTTCAGGGGAAAGGTGAGGTGCGGTGACGCATAAAACTCGAGTTTGAAATGAGCACAGATACCCTTCCGAAAACCGAATATGGAATGGACACGACCTACTCCTTGCTCAATCAACTGGACTCACCAGACCCTGTTCATCGCACAAGTATCTATCCGACTAGTAAGCATCTTAAAAGCTAAGTCTTGATATCTCTGTGTAAGTGCATCAAGGGTGTGTAAAGCGGCCTAAAACCAGCAGGGAAAATCAGCTCAGACCCATTCTGAGGATACATTTCCAACACAAAGAAGAAACAAGCAGGGCAAAACAGAGAGAAATTCTTCCAAAATGCGTTCAGGGACTGGCATGCAACCAGGATTGACCACATCTACAGCCCCAGCGGCAGAAGACATAAGGCTGGACACTCTTGGGGCTGAGACGATTGGTGAGGTTGGGAAAGCAAATGCAGACCCTTGAAAGGAATCCTGCGTGCTCCCCATTCCATGGCTCCCAACTCTCCAGGTTCAACGCAATCTTCCGACAGCGAAAGCACTCATTGGAAACCCAGCGGATGCTACACCGTGGGATCGGGAAAGCTTTCTGAAACTCACCTCAGTTTTCCTCTCCTGGTGCTCGTGTTCTCCATTCAGGCCCCCTTACTAACAATCTCCCCACTTGGAGACTCGGCGCCTTTCCATGCCTCTTTCGTACCGTCTGCAATTTGTCCGCAGGATGAACTGCAAGAGGGGGAACCAATGAGAGACTCGCTGGAGGTGTTTGGTCGGGCACATGTCACTCTCATTTCCCATCACGAAGAAGAATTCACCAGCGGTTCAGCCTGCCACCGCGGATCGACAATAGGGCGTGAAGCCATCCAGCCGTGTTGCGTCCCACTCACAAAAAAGCGACTTGGGAAATGGAGCTCAGGGGCCCTGCACTTCCCAAACCTGCAGAGTTCTAAACGATAACTATCGCCCCAAAATATATTGAGGTCAGGCTACGAAGAGGCGCTGAACGCAAGGCAGAACTGCAGGAAACGGATGTCAACGGGTACATCGGAATGGCCCCGATAGCACATGAAAAGCGCCAGAACGTGGACAATGATGCGGTTGGCCAAAAAGGGCGTATGCGTTTTTTCCTGAATATATTCAGGAAAAAACGCATACGCCCTTTTTGGCCAACCAAGCAACCTGGGAGAGCAAATCAGCACTACAAAGAAATCTCTCGCCCCCCCCCCCCCGGGGCAAAAGGGCCAGGCGAAAAAAGTCTAAAAACCAGAAAGGCAGGACAGCCCACGGAGTCAAGGGAGCCTTGTTAAGCTGATGGGCGGGATGTCAATGGCCAACAGCCAATCTTCACAAGTGTATCCTCTTTCCCAAACCATGTAAAACACAGAACCACAGAGCATAGGGCACTTCCACACATGGGCGTTGACCTTGGGAAAATGAAAAAATCAACCAGACACAGGGACCCCAAAGTTGAGGGCTGCTGTCTTGACAAGAACCTCCACTCCGGTACACGTTTCATATCCCAGGAAAGAGCCAAGTGGACAAAGACGAGTGGACAAGTGGACAAAGACAAGTGGACAAGTGGACAAGTGGTGCTACGTAGGTCCAATGGAGTGTCACTCAGCCATGAAATCCACGTCATGAGGCTGGTAGCAGCATCCTGAGTGGATTTAGGTACGATCATCCTCAGTGAAATAAGTCCCACAAAAAAAGAAACTTATGATATCACTTATCGAGGGAATGTAAAAATCGCTCCCCATGAACGGAATCCCCAAACAGAACAGAGTCACGCTTTTAGAAAACACACTTATGCCTGCTTCAGGGGAAAGGTGAGGTGCGGTGACGCATAAAACTCGAGTTTGAAATGAGCACAGATACCCTTCCGAAAACCGAATATGGAATGGACACGACCTACTCCTTGCTCAATCAACTGGACTCACCAGACCCTGTTCATCGCACAAGTATCTATCCGACTAGTAAGCATCTTAAAAGCTAAGTCTTGATATCTCTGTGTAAGTGCATCAAGGGTGTGTAAAGCGGCCTAAAACCAGCAGGGAAAATCAGCTCAGACCCATTCTGAGGATACATTTCCAACACAAAGAAGAAACAAGCAGGGCAAAACAGAGAGAAATTCTTCCAAAATGCGTTCAGGGACTGGCATGCAACCAGGATTGACCACATCTACAGCCCCAGCGGCAGAAGACATAAGGCTGGACACTCTTGGGGCTGAGACGATTGGTGAGGTTGGGAAAGCAAATGCAGACCCTTGAAAGGAATCCTGCGTGCTCCCCATTCCATGGCTCCCAACTCTCCAGGTTCAACGCAATCTTCCGACAGCGAAAGCACTCATTGGAAACCCAGCGGATGCTACACCGTGGGATCGGGAAAGCTTTCTGAAACTCACCTCAGTTTTCCTCTCCTGGTGCTCGTGTTCTCCATTCAGGCCCCCTTACTAACAATCTCCCCACTTGGAGACTCGGCGCCTTTCCATGCCTCTTTCGTACCGTCTGCAATTTGTCCGCAGGATGAACTGCAAGAGGGGGAACCAATGAGAGACTCGCTGGAGGTGTTTGGTCGGGCACATGTCACTCTCATTTCCCATCACGAAGAAGAATTCACCAGCGGTTCAGCCTGCCACCGCGGATCGACAATAGGGCGTGAAGCCATCCAGCCGTGTTGCGTCCCACTCACAAAAAAGCGACTTGGGAAATGGAGCTCAGGGGCCCTGCACTTCCCAAACCTGCAGAGTTCTAAACGATAACTATCGCCCCAAAATATATTGAGGTCAGGCTACGAAGAGGCGCTGAACGCAAGGCAGAACTGCAGGAAACGGATGTCAACGGGTACATCGGAATGGCCCCGATAGCACATGAAAAGCGCCAGAACGTGGACAATGATGCGGTTGGCCAAAAAGGGCGTATGCGTTTTTTCCTGAATATATTCAGGAAAAAACGCATACGCCCTTTTTGGCCAACCAAGCAACCTGGGAGAGCAAATCAGCACTACAAAGAAATCTCTCGCCCCCCCCCCCCCCCGGGGCAAAAGGGCCAGGAGAAAAAAGTCTAAAAACCAGAAAGGCAGGACAGCCCACGGAGTCAAGGGAGCCTTGTTAAGCTGATGGGCGGGATGTCAATGGCCAACAGCCAATCTTCACAAGTGTATCCTCTTTCCCAAACCATGTAAAACACAGAACCACAGAGCATAGGGCACTTCCACACATGGGCGTTGACCTTGGGAAAATGAAAAAATCAACCAGACACAGGGACCCCAAAGTTGAGGGCTGCTGTCTTGACAAGAACCTCCACTCCGGTACACGTTTCATATCCCAGGAAAGAGCCAAGTGGACAAAGACGAGTGGACAAGTGGACAAAGACAAGTGGACAAGTGGACAAGTGGTGCTACGTAGGTCCAATGGAGTGTCACTCAGCCATGAAATCCACGTCATGAGGCTGGTAGCAGCATCCTGAGTGGATTTAGGTACGATCATCCTCAGTGAAATAAGTCCCACAAAAAAAGAAACTTATGATATCACTTATCGAGGGAATGTAAAAATCGCTCCCCATGAACGGAATCCCCAAACAGAACAGAGTCACGCTTTTAGAAAACACACTTATGCCTGCTTCAGGGGAAAGGTGAGGTGCGGTGACGCATAAAACTCGAGTTTGAAATGAGCACAGATACCCTTCCGAAAACCGAATATGGAATGGACACGACCTACTCCTTGCTCAATCAACTGGACTCACCAGACCCTGTTCATCGCACAAGTATCTATCCGACTAGTAAGCATCTTAAAAGCTAAGTCTTGATATCTCTGTGTAAGTGCATCAAGGGTGTGTAAAGCGGCCTAAAACCAGCAGGGAAAATCAGCTCAGACCCATTCTGAGGATACATTTCCAACACAAAGAAGAAACAAGCAGGGCAAAACAGAGAGAAATTCTTCCAAAATGCGTTCAGGGACTGGCATGCAACCAGGATTGACCACATCTACAGCCCCAGCGGCAGAAGACATAAGGCTGGACACTCTTGGGGCTGAGACGATTGGTGAGGTTGGGAAAGCAAATGCAGACCCTTGAAAGGAATCCTGCGTGCTCCCCATTCCATGGCTCCCAACTCTCCAGGTTCAACGCAATCTTCCGACAGCGAAAGCACTCATTGGAAACCCAGCGGATGCTACACCGTGGGATCGGGAAAGCTTTCTGAAACTCACCTCAGTTTTCCTCTCCTGGTGCTCGTGTTCTCCATTCAGGCCCCCTTACTAACAATCTCCCCACTTGGAGACTCGGCGCCTTTCCATGCCTCTTTCGTACCGTCTGCAATTTGTCCGCAGGATGAACTGCAAGAGGGGGAACCAATGAGAGACTCGCTGGAGGTGTTTGGTCGGGCACATGTCACTCTCATTTCCCATCACGAAGAAGAATTCACCAGCGGTTCAGCCTGCCACCGCGGATCGACAATAGGGCGTGAAGCCATCCAGCCGTGTTGCGTCCCACTCACAAAAAAGCGACTTGGGAAATGGAGCTCAGGGGCCCTGCACTTCCCAAACCTGCAGAGTTCTAAACGATAACTATCGCCCCAAAATATATTGAGGTCAGGCTACGAAGAGGCGCTGAACGCAAGGCAGAACTGCAGGAAACGGATGTCAACGGGTACATCGGAATGGCCCCGATAGCACATGAAAAGCGCCAGAACGTGGACAATGATGCGGTTGGCCAAAAAGGGCGTATGCGTTTTTTCCTGAATATATTCAGGAAAAAACGCATACGCCCTTTTTGGCCAACCAAGCAACCTGGGAGAGCAAATCAGCACTACAAAGAAATCTCTCGGCCCCCCCCCCCCGGGGCAAAAGGGCCAGGAGAAAAAAGTCTAAAAACCAGAAAGGCAGGACAGCCCACGGAGTCAAGGGAGCCTTGTTAAGCTGATGGGCGGGATGTCAATGGCCAACAGCCAATCTTCACAAGTGTATCCTCTTTCCCAAACCATGTCAAACACAGAACCACAGAGCATAGGGCACTTCCACACATGGGCGTTGACCTTGGGAAAATGAAAAAATCAACCAGACACAGGGACCCCAAAGTTGAGGGCTGCTGTCTTGACAAGAACCTCCACTCCGGTACACGTTTCATATCCCAGGAAAGAGCCAAGTGGACAAAGACGAGTGGACAAGTGGACAAAGACAAGTGGACAAGTGGACAAGTGGTGCTACGTAGGTCCAATGGAGTGTCACTCAGCCATGAAATCCACGTCATGAGGCTGGTAGCAGCATCCTGAGTGGATTTAGGTACGATCATCCTCAGTGAAATAAGTCCCACAAAAAAAGAAACTTATGATATCACTTATCGAGGGAATGTAAAAATCGCTCCCCATGAACGGAATCCCCAAACAGAACAGAGTCACGCTTTTAGAAAACACACTTATGCCTGCTTCAGGGGAAAGGTGAGGTGCGGTGACGCATAAAACTCGAGTTTGAAATGAGCACAGATACCCTTCCGAAAACCGAATATGGAATGGACACGACCTACTCCTTGCTCAATCAACTGGACTCACCAGACCCTGTTCATCGCACAAGTATCTATCCGACTAGTAAGCATCTTAAAAGCTAAGTCTTGATATCTCTGTGTAAGTGCATCAAGGGTGTGTAAAGCGGCCTAAAACCAGCAGGGAAAATCAGCTCAGACCCATTCTGAGGATACATTTCCAACACAAAGAAGAAACAAGCAGGGCAAAACAGAGAGAAATTCTTCCAAAATGCGTTCAGGGACTGGCATGCAACCAGGATTGACCACATCTACAGCCCCAGCGGCAGAAGACATAAGGCTGGACACTCTTGGGGCTGAGACGATTGGTGAGGTTGGGAAAGCAAATGCAGACCCTTGAAAGGAATCCTGCGTGCTCCCCATTCCATGGCTCCCAACTCTCCAGGTTCAACGCAATCTTCCGACAGCGAAAGCACTCATTGGAAACCCAGCGGATGCTACACCGTGGGATCGGGAAAGCTTTCTGAAACTCACCTCAGTTTTCCTCTCCTGGTGCTCGTGTTCTCCATTCAGGCCCCCTTACTAACAATCTCCCCACTTGGAGACTCGGCGCCTTTCCATGCCTCTTTCGTACCGTCTGCAATTTGTCCGCAGGATGAACTGCAAGAGGGGGAACCAATGAGAGACTCGCTGGAGGTGTTTGGTCGGGCACATGTCACTCTCATTTCCCATCACGAAGAAGAATTCACCAGCGGTTCAGCCTGCCACCGCGGATCGACAATAGGGCGTGAAGCCATCCAGCCGTGTTGCGTCCCACTCACAAAAAAGCGACTTGGGAAATGGAGCTCAGGGGCCCTGCACTTCCCAAACCTGCAGAGTTCTAAACGATAACTATCGCCCCAAAATATATTGAGGTCAGGCTACGAAGAGGCGCTGAACGCAAGGCAGAACTGCAGGAAACGGATGTCAACGGGTACATCGGAATGGCCCCGATAGCACATGAAAAGCGCCAGAACGTGGACAATGATGCGGTTGGCCAAAAAGGGCGTATGCGTTTTTTCCTGAATATATTCAGGAAAAAACGCATACGCCCTTTTTGGCCAACCAAGCAACCTGGGAGAGCAAATCCGCACTACAAAGAAATCTCTCGCCCCCCCCCCCCCCCGGGGCAAAAGGGCCAGGCGAAAAAAGTCTAAAAACCAGAAAGGCAGGACAGCCCACGGAGTCAAGGGAGCCTTGTTAAGCTGATGGGCGGGATGTCAATGGCCAACAGCCAATCTTCACAAGTGTATCCTCTTTCCCAAACCATGTAAAACACAGAACCACAGAGCATAGGGCACTTCCACACATGGGCGTTGACCTTGGGAAAATGAAAAAATCAACCAGACACAGGGACCCCAAAGTTGAGGGCTGCTGTCTTGACAAGAACCTCCACTCCGGTACACGTTTCATATCCCAGGAAAGAGCCAAGTGGACAAAGACGAGTGGACAAGTGGACAAAGACAAGTGGACAAGTGGACAAGTGGTGCTACGTAGGTCCAATGGAGTGTCACTCAGCCATGAAATCCACGTCATGAGGCTGGTAGCAGCATCCTGAGTGGATTTAGGTACGATCATCCTCAGTGAAATAAGTCCCACAAAAAAAGAAACTTATGATATCACTTATCGAGGGAATGTAAAAATCGCTCCCCATGAACGGAATCCCCAAACAGAACAGAGTCACGCTTTTAGAAAACACACTTATGCCTGCTTCAGGGGAAAGGTGAGGTGCGGTGACGCATAAAACTCGAGTTTGAAATGAGCACAGATACCCTTCCGAAAACCGAATATGGAATGGACACGACCTACTCCTTGCTCAATCAACTGGACTCACCAGACCCTGTTCATCGCACAAGTATCTATCCGACTAGTAAGCATCTTAAAAGCTAAGTCTTGATATCTCTGTGTAAGTGCATCAAGGGTGTGTAAAGCGGCCTAAAACCAGCAGGGAAAATCAGCTCAGACCCATTCTGAGGATACATTTCCAACACAAAGAAGAAACAAGCAGGGCAAAACAGAGAGAAATTCTTCCAAAATGCGTTCAGGGACTGGCATGCAACCAGGATTGACCACATCTACAGCCCCAGCGGCAGAAGACATAAGGCTGGACACTCTTGGGGCTGAGACGATTGGTGAGGTTGGGAAAGCAAATGCAGACCCTTGAAAGGAATCCTGCGTGCTCCCCATTCCATGGCTCCCAACTCTCCAGGTTCAACGCAATCTTCCGACAGCGAAAGCACTCATTGGAAACCCAGCGGATGCTACACCGTGGGATCGGGAAAGCTTTCTGAAACTCACCTCAGTTTTCCTCTCCTGGTGCTCGTGTTCTCCATTCAGGCCCCCTTACTAACAATCTCCCCACTTGGAGACTCGGCGCCTTTCCATGCCTCTTTCGTACCGTCTGCAATTTGTCCGCAGGATGAACTGCAAGAGGGGGAACCAATGAGAGACTCGCTGGAGGTGTTTGGTCGGGCACATGTCACTCTCATTTCCCATCACGAAGAAGAATTCACCAGCGGTTCAGCCTGCCACCGCGGATCGACAATAGGGCGTGAAGCCATCCAGCCGTGTTGCGTCCCACTCACAAAAAAGCGACTTGGGAAATGGAGCTCAGGGGCCCTGCACTTCCCAAACCTGCAGAGTTCTAAACGATAACTATCGCCCCAAAATATATTGAGGTCAGGCTACGAAGAGGCGCTGAACGCAAGGCAGAACTGCAGGAAACGGATGTCAACGGGTACATCGGAATGGCCCCGATAGCACATGAAAAGCGCCAGAACGTGGACAATGATGCGGTTGGCCAAAAAGGGCGTATGCGTTTTTTCCTGAATATATTCAGGAAAAAACGCATACGCCCTTTTTGGCCAACCAAGCAACCTGGGAGAGCAAATCCGCACTACAAAGAAATCTCTCGCCCCCCCCCCCCCGGGGCAAAAGGGCCAGGAGAAAAAAGTCTAAAAACCAGAAAGGCAGGACAGCCCACGGAGTCAAGGGAGCCTTGTTAAGCTGATGGGCGGGATGTCAATGGCCAACAGCCAATCTTCACAAGTGTATCCTCTTTCCCAAACCATGTAAAACACAGAACCACAGAGCATAGGGCACTTCCACACATGGGCGTTGACCTTGGGAAAATGAAAAAATCAACCAGACACAGGGACCCCAAAGTTGAGGGCTGCTGTCTTGACAAGAACCTCCACTCCGGTACACGTTTCATATCCCAGGAAAGAGCCAAGTGGACAAAGACGAGTGGACAAGTGGACAAAGACAAGTGGACAAGTGGACAAGTGGTGCTACGTAGGTCCAATGGAGTGTCACTCAGCCATGAAATCCACGTCATGAGGCTGGTAGCAGCATCCTGAGTGGATTTAGGTACGATCATCCTCAGTGAAATAAGTCCCACAAAAAAAGAAACTTATGATATCACTTATCGAGGGAATGTAAAAATCGCTCCCCATGAACGGAATCCCCAAACAGAACAGAGTCACGCTTTTAGAAAACACACTTATGCCTGCTTCAGGGGAAAGGTGAGGTGCGGTGACGCATAAAACTCGAGTTTGAAATGAGCACAGATACCCTTCCGAAAACCGAATATGGAATGGACACGACCTACTCCTTGCTCAATCAACTGGACTCACCAGACCCTGTTCATCGCACAAGTATCTATCCGACTAGTAAGCATCTTAAAAGCTAAGTCTTGATATCTCTGTGTAAGTGCATCAAGGGTGTGTAAAGCGGCCTAAAACCAGCAGGGAAAATCAGCTCAGACCCATTCTGAGGATACATTTCCAACACAAAGAAGAAACAAGCAGGGCAAAACAGAGAGAAATTCTTCCAAAATGCGTTCAGGGACTGGCATGCAACCAGGATTGACCACATCTACAGCCCCAGCGGCAGAAGACATAAGGCTGGACACTCTTGGGGCTGAGACGATTGGTGAGGTTGGGAAAGCAAATGCAGACCCTTGAAAGGAATCCTGCGTGCTCCCCATTCCATGGCTCCCAACTCTCCAGGTTCAACGCAATCTTCCGACAGCGAAAGCACTCATTGGAAACCCAGCGGATGCTACACCGTGGGATCGGGAAAGCTTTCTGAAACTCACCTCAGTTTTCCTCTCCTGGTGCTCGTGTTCTCCATTCAGGCCCCCTTACTAACAATCTCCCCACTTGGAGACTCGGCGCCTTTCCATGCCTCTTTCGTACCGTCTGCAATTTGTCCGCAGGATGAACTGCAAGAGGGGGAACCAATGAGAGACTCGCTGGAGGTGTTTGGTCGGGCACATGTCACTCTCATTTCCCATCACGAAGAAGAATTCACCAGCGGTTCAGCCTGCCACCGCGGATCGACAATAGGGCGTGAAGCCATCCAGCCGTGTTGCGTCCCACTCACAAAAAAGCGACTTGGGAAATGGAGCTCAGGGGCCCTGCACTTCCCAAACCTGCAGAGTTCTAAACGATAACTATCGCCCCAAAATATATTGAGGTCAGGCTACGAAGAGGCGCTGAACGCAAGGCAGAACTGCAGGAAACGGATGTCAACGGGTACATCGGAATGGCCCCGATAGCACATGAAAAGCGCCAGAACGTGGACAATGATGCGGTTGGCCAAAAAGGGCGTATGCGTTTTTTCCTGAATATATTCAGGAAAAAACGCATACGCCCTTTTTGGCCAACCAAGCAACCTGGGAGAGCAAATCAGCACTACAAAGAAATCTCTCGCCCCCCCCCCCGGGGCAAAAGGGCCAGGCGAAAAAAGTCTAAAAACCAGAAAGGCAGGACAGCCCACGGAGTCAAGGGAGCCTTGTTAAGCTGATGGGCGGGATGTCAATGGCCAACAGCCAATCTTCACAAGTGTATCCTCTTTCCCAAACCATGTCAAACACAGAACCACAGAGCATAGGGCACTTCCCCACATGGGCGTTGACCTTGGGAAAATGAAAAAATCAACCAGACACAGGGACCCCAAAGTTGAGGGCTGCTGTCTTGACAAGAACCTCCACTCCGGTACACGTTTCATATCCCAGGAAAGAGCCAAGTGGACAAAGACGAGTGGACAAGTGGACAAAGACAAGTGGACAAGTGGACAAGTGGTGCTACGTAGGTCCAATGGAGTGTCACTCAGCCATGAAATCCACGTCATGAGGCTGGTAGCAGCATCCTGAGTGGATTTAGGTACGATCATCCTCAGTGAAATAAGTCCCACAAAAAAAGAAACTTATGATATCACTTATCGAGGGAATGTAAAAATCGCTCCCCATGAACGGAATCCCCAAACAGAACAGAGTCACGCTTTTAGAAAACACACTTATGCCTGCTTCAGGGGAAAGGTGAGGTGCGGTGACGCATAAAACTCGAGTTTGAAATGAGCACAGATACCCTTCCGAAAACCGAATATGGAATGGACACGACCTACTCCTTGCTCAATCAACTGGACTCACCAGACCCTGTTCATCGCACAAGTATCTATCCGACTAGTAAGCATCTTAAAAGCTAAGTCTTGATATCTCTGTGTAAGTGCATCAAGGGTGTGTAAAGCGGCCTAAAACCAGCAGGGAAAATCAGCTCAGACCCATTCTGAGGATACATTTCCAACACAAAGAAGAAACAAGCAGGGCAAAACAGAGAGAAATTCTTCCAAAATGCGTTCAGGGACTGGCATGCAACCAGGATTGACCACATCTACAGCCCCAGCGGCAGAAGACATAAGGCTGGACACTCTTGGGGCTGAGACGATTGGTGAGGTTGGGAAAGCAAATGCAGACCCTTGAAAGGAATCCTGCGTGCTCCCCATTCCATGGCTCCCAACTCTCCAGGTTCAACGCAATCTTCCGACAGCGAAAGCACTCATTGGAAACCCAGCGGATGCTACACCGTGGGATCGGGAAAGCTTTCTGAAACTCACCTCAGTTTTCCTCTCCTGGTGCTCGTGTTCTCCATTCAGGCCCCCTTACTAACAATCTCCCCACTTGGAGACTCGGCGCCTTTCCATGCCTCTTTCGTACCGTCTGCAATTTGTCCGCAGGATGAACTGCAAGAGGGGGAACCAATGAGAGACTCGCTGGAGGTGTTTGGTCGGGCACATGTCACTCTCATTTCCCATCACGAAGAAGAATTCACCAGCGGTTCAGCCTGCCACCGCGGATCGACAATAGGGCGTGAAGCCATCCAGCCGTGTTGCGTCCCACTCACAAAAAAGCGACTTGGGAAATGGAGCTCAGGGGCCCTGCACTTCCCAAACCTGCAGAGTTCTAAACGATAACTATCGCCCCAAAATATATTGAGGTCAGGCTACGAAGAGGCGCTGAACGCAAGGCAGAACTGCAGGAAACGGATGTCAACGGGTACATCGGAATGGCCCCGATAGCACATGAAAAGCGCCAGAACGTGGACAATGATGCGGTTGGCCAAAAAGGGCGTATGCGTTTTTTCCTGAATATATTCAGGAAAAAACGCATACGCCCTTTTTGGCCAACCAAGCAACCTGGGAGAGCAAATCAGCACTACAAAGAAATCTCTCGCCCCCCCCCTGGGGCAAAAGGGCCAGGCGAAAAAAGTCTAAAAACCAGAAAGGCAGGACAGCCCACGGAGTCAAGGGAGCCTTGTTAAGCTGATGGGCGGGATGTCAATGGCCAACAGCCAATCTTCACAAGTGTATCCTCTTTCCCAAACCATGTAAAACACAGAACCACAGAGCATAGGGCACTTCCCCACATGGGCGTTGACCTTGGGAAAATGAAAAAATCAACCAGACACAGGGACCCCAAAGTTGAGGGCTGCTGTCTTGACAAGAACCTCCACTCCGGTACACGTTTCATATCCCAGGAAAGAGCCAAGTGGACAAAGACGAGTGGACAAGTGGACAAAGACAAGTGGACAAGTGGACAAGTGGTGCTACGTAGGTCCAATGGAGTGTCACTCAGCCATGAAATCCACGTCATGAGGCTGGTAGCAGCATCCTGAGTGGATTTAGGTACGATCATCCTCAGTGAAATAAGTCCCACAAAAAAAGAAACTTATGATATCACTTATCGAGGGAATGTAAAAATCGCTCCCCATGAACGGAATCCCCAAACAGAACAGAGTCACGCTTTTAGAAAACACACTTATGCCTGCTTCAGGGGAAAGGTGAGGTGCGGTGACGCATAAAACTCGAGTTTGAAATGAGCACAGATACCCTTCCGAAAACCGAATATGGAATGGACACGACCTACTCCTTGCTCAATCAACTGGACTCACCAGACCCTGTTCATCGCACAAGTATCTATCCGACTAGTAAGCATCTTAAAAGCTAAGTCTTGATATCTCTGTGTAAGTGCATCAAGGGTGTGTAAAGCGGCCTAAAACCAGCAGGGAAAATCAGCTCAGACCCATTCTGAGGATACATTTCCAACACAAAGAAGAAACAAGCAGGGCAAAACAGAGAGAAATTCTTCCAAAATGCGTTCAGGGACTGGCATGCAACCAGGATTGACCACATCTACAGCCCCAGCGGCAGAAGACATAAGGCTGGACACTCTTGGGGCTGAGACGATTGGTGAGGTTGGGAAAGCAAATGCAGACCCTTGAAAGGAATCCTGCGTGCTCCCCATTCCATGGCTCCCAACTCTCCAGGTTCAACGCAATCTTCCGACAGCGAAAGCACTCATTGGAAACCCAGCGGATGCTACACCGTGGGATCGGGAAAGCTTTCTGAAACTCACCTCAGTTTTCCTCTCCTGGTGCTCGTGTTCTCCATTCAGGCCCCCTTACTAACAATCTCCCCACTTGGAGACTCGGCGCCTTTCCATGCCTCTTTCGTACCGTCTGCAATTTGTCCGCAGGATGAACTGCAAGAGGGGGAACCAATGAGAGACTCGCTGGAGGTGTTTGGTCGGGCACATGTCACTCTCATTTCCCATCACGAAGAAGAATTCACCAGCGGTTCAGCCTGCCACCGCGGATCGACAATAGGGCGTGAAGCCATCCAGCCGTGTTGCGTCCCACTCACAAAAAAGCGACTTGGGAAATGGAGCTCAGGGGCCCTGCACTTCCCAAACCTGCAGAGTTCTAAACGATAACTATCGCCCCAAAATATATTGAGGTCAGGCTACGAAGAGGCGCTGAACGCAAGGCAGAACTGCAGGAAACGGATGTCAACGGGTACATCGGAATGGCCCCGATAGCACATGAAAAGAGCCAGAACGTGGACAATGATGCGGTTGGCCAAAAAGGGCGTATGCGTTTTTTCCTGAATATATTCAGGAAAAAACGCATACGCCCTTTTTGGCCAACCAAGCAACCTGGGAGAGCAAATCAGCACTACAAAGAAATCTCTCGCCTCCCCCCCGGGGCAAAAGGGCCAGGCGAAAAAAGTCTAAAAACCAGAAAGGCAGGACAGCCCACGGAGTCAAGGGAGCCTTGTTAAGCTGATGGGCGGGATGTCAATGGCCAACAGCCAATCTTCACAAGTGTATCCTCTTTCCCAAACCATGTAAAACACAGAACCACAGAGCATAGGGCACTTCCCCACATGGGCGTTGACCTTGGGAAAATGAAAAAATCAACCAGACACAGGGACCCCAAAGTTGAGGGCTGCTGTCTTGACAAGAACCTCCACTCCGGTACACGTTTCATATCCCAGGAAAGAGCCAAGTGGACAAAGACGAGTGGACAAGTGGACAAAGACAAGTGGACAAGTGGACAAGTGGTGCTACGTAGGTCCAATGGAGTGTCACTCAGCCATGAAATCCACGTCATGAGGCTGGTAGCAGCATCCTGAGTGGATTTAGGTACGATCATCCTCAGTGAAATAAGTCCCACAAAAAAAGAAACTTATGATATCACTTATCGAGGGAATGTAAAAATCGCTCCCCATGAACGGAATCCCCAAACAGAACAGAGTCACGCTTTTAGAAAACACACTTATGCCTGCTTCAGGGGAAAGGTGAGGTGCGGTGACGCATAAAACTCGAGTTTGAAATGAGCACAGATACCCTTCCGAAAACCGAATATGGAATGGACACGACCTACTCCTTGCTCAATCAACTGGACTCACCAGACCCTGTTCATCGCACAAGTATCTATCCGACTAGTAAGCATCTTAAAAGCTAAGTCTTGATATCTCTGTGTAAGTGCATCAAGGGTGTGTAAAGCGGCCTAAAACCAGCAGGGAAAATCAGCTCAGACCCATTCTGAGGATACATTTCCAACACAAAGAAGAAACAAGCAGGGCAAAACAGAGAGAAATTCTTCCAAAATGCGTTCAGGGACTGGCATGCAACCAGGATTGACCACATCTACAGCCCCAGCGGCAGAAGACATAAGGCTGGACACTCTTGGGGCTGAGACGATTGGTGAGGTTGGGAAAGCAAATGCAGACCCTTGAAAGGAATCCTGCGTGCTCCCCATTCCATGGCTCCCAACTCTCCAGGTTCAACGCAATCTTCCGACAGCGAAAGCACTCATTGGAAACCCAGCGGATGCTACACCGTGGGATCGGGAAAGCTTTCTGAAACTCACCTCAGTTTTCCTCTCCTGGTGCTCGTGTTCTCCATTCAGGCCCCCTTACTAACAATCTCCCCACTTGGAGACTCGGCGCCTTTCCATGCCTCTTTCGTACCGTCTGCAATTTGTCCGCAGGATGAACTGCAAGAGGGGGAACCAATGAGAGACTCGCTGGAGGTGTTTGGTCGGGCACATGTCACTCTCATTTCCCATCACGAAGAAGAATTCACCAGCGGTTCAGCCTGCCACCGCGGATCGACAATAGGGCGTGAAGCCATCCAGCCGTGTTGCGTCCCACTCACAAAAAAGCGACTTGGGAAATGGAGCTCAGGGGCCCTGCACTTCCCAAACCTGCAGAGTTCTAAACGATAACTATCGCCCCAAAATATATTGAGGTCAGGCTACGAAGAGGCGCTGAACGCAAGGCAGAACTGCAGGAAACGGATGTCAACGGGTACATCGGAATGGCCCCGATAGCACATGAAAAGCGCCAGAACGTGGACAATGATGCGGTTGGCCAAAAAGGGCGTATGCGTTTTTTCCTGAATATATTCAGGAAAAAACGCATACGCCCTTTTTGGCCAACCAAGCAACCTGGGAGAGCAAATCAGCACTACAAAGAAATCTCTCGCCCCCCCCCCCGGGGCAAAAGGGCCAGGCGAAAAAAGTCTAAAAACCAGAAAGGCAGGACAGCCCACGGAGTCAAGGGAGCCTTGTTAAGCTGATGGGCGGGATGTCAATGGCCAACAGCCAATCTTCACAAGTGTATCCTCTTTCCCAAACCATGTCAAACACAGAACCACAGAGCATAGGGCACTTCCCCACATGGGCGTTGACCTTGGGAAAATGAAAAAATCAACCAGACACAGGGACCCCAAAGTTGAGGGCTGCTGTCTTGACAAGAACCTCCACTCCGGTACACGTTTCATATCCCAGGAAAGAGCCAAGTGGACAAAGACGAGTGGACAAGTGGACAAAGACAAGTGGACAAGTGGACAAGTGGTGCTACGTAGGTCCAATGGAGTGTCACTCAGCCATGAAATCCACGTCATGAGGCTGGTAGCAGCATCCTGAGTGGATTTAGGTACGATCATCCTCAGTGAAATAAGTCCCACAAAAAAAGAAACTTATGATATCACTTATCGAGGGAATGTAAAAATCGCTCCCCATGAACGGAATCCCCAAACAGAACAGAGTCACGCTTTTAGAAAACACACTTATGCCTGCTTCAGGGGAAAGGTGAGGTGCGGTGACGCATAAAACTCGAGTTTGAAATGAGCACAGATACCCTTCCGAAAACCGAATATGGAATGGACACGACCTACTCCTTGCTCAATCAACTGGACTCACCAGACCCTGTTCATCGCACAAGTATCTATCCGACTAGTAAGCATCTTAAAAGCTAAGTCTTGATATCTCTGTGTAAGTGCATCAAGGGTGTGTAAAGCGGCCTAAAACCAGCAGGGAAAATCAGCTCAGACCCATTCTGAGGATACATTTCCAACACAAAGAAGAAACAAGCAGGGCAAAACAGAGAGAAATTCTTCCAAAATGCGTTCAGGGACTGGCATGCAACCAGGATTGACCACATCTACAGCCCCAGCGGCAGAAGACATAAGGCTGGACACTCTTGGGGCTGAGACGATTGGTGAGGTTGGGAAAGCAAATGCAGACCCTTGAAAGGAATCCTGCGTGCTCCCCATTCCATGGCTCCCAACTCTCCAGGTTCAACGCAATCTTCCGACAGCGAAAGCACTCATTGGAAACCCAGCGGATGCTACACCGTGGGATCGGGAAAGCTTTCTGAAACTCACCTCAGTTTTCCTCTCCTGGTGCTCGTGTTCTCCATTCAGGCCCCCTTACTAACAATCTCCCCACTTGGAGACTCGGCGCCTTTCCATGCCTCTTTCGTACCGTCTGCAATTTGTCCGCAGGATGAACTGCAAGAGGGGGAACCAATGAGAGACTCGCTGGAGGTGTTTGGTCGGGCACATGTCACTCTCATTTCCCATCACGAAGAAGAATTCACCAGCGGTTCAGCCTGCCACCGCGGATCGACAATAGGGCGTGAAGCCATCCAGCCGTGTTGCGTCCCACTCACAAAAAAGCGACTTGGGAAATGGAGCTCAGGGGCCCTGCACTTCCCAAACCTGCAGAGTTCTAAACGATAACTATCGCCCCAAAATATATTGAGGTCAGGCTACGAAGAGGCGCTGAACGCAAGGCAGAACTGCAGGAAACGGATGTCAACGGGTACATCGGAATGGCCCCGATAGCACATGAAAAGCGCCAGAACGTGGACAATGATGCGGTTGGCCAAAAAGGGCGTATGCGTTTTTTCCTGAATATATTCAGGAAAAAACGCATACGCCCTTTTTGGCCAACCAAGCAACCTGGGAGAGCAAATCCGCACTACAAAGAAATCTCTCGCCCCCCCCCCCCCGGGGCAAAAGGGCCAGGAGAAAAAAGTCTAAAAACCAGAAAGGCAGGACAGCCCACGGAGTCAAGGGAGCCTTGTTAAGCTGATGGGCGGGATGTCAATGGCCAACAGCCAATCTTCACAAGTGTATCCTCTTTCCCAAACCATGTAAAACACAGAACCACAGAGCATAGGGCACTTCCACACATGGGCGTTGACCTTGGGAAAATGAAAAAATCAACCAGACACAGGGACCCCAAAGTTGAGGGCTGCTGTCTTGACAAGAACCTCCACTCCGGTACACGTTTCATATCCCAGGAAAGAGCCAAGTGGACAAAGACGAGTGGACAAGTGGACAAAGACAAGTGGACAAGTGGACAAGTGGTGCTACGTAGGTCCAATGGAGTGTCACTCAGCCATGAAATCCACGTCATGAGGCTGGTAGCAGCATCCTGAGTGGATTTAGGTACGATCATCCTCAGTGAAATAAGTCCCACAAAAAAAGAAACTTATGATATCACTTATCGAGGGAATGTAAAAATCGCTCCCCATGAACGGAATCCCCAAACAGAACAGAGTCACGCTTTTAGAAAACACACTTATGCCTGCTTCAGGGGAAAGGTGAGGTGCGGTGACGCATAAAACTCGAGTTTGAAATGAGCACAGATACCCTTCCGAAAACCGAATATGGAATGGACACGACCTACTCCTTGCTCAATCAACTGGACTCACCAGACCCTGTTCATCGCACAAGTATCTATCCGACTAGTAAGCATCTTAAAAGCTAAGTCTTGATATCTCTGTGTAAGTGCATCAAGGGTGTGTAAAGCGGCCTAAAACCAGCAGGGAAAATCAGCTCAGACCCATTCTGAGGATACATTTCCAACACAAAGAAGAAACAAGCAGGGCAAAACAGAGAGAAATTCTTCCAAAATGCGTTCAGGGACTGGCATGCAACCAGGATTGACCACATCTACAGCCCCAGCGGCAGAAGACATAAGGCTGGACACTCTTGGGGCTGAGACGATTGGTGAGGTTGGGAAAGCAAATGCAGACCCTTGAAAGGAATCCTGCGTGCTCCCCATTCCATGGCTCCCAACTCTCCAGGTTCAACGCAATCTTCCGACAGCGAAAGCACTCATTGGAAACCCAGCGGATGCTACACCGTGGGATCGGGAAAGCTTTCTGAAACTCACCTCAGTTTTCCTCTCCTGGTGCTCGTGTTCTCCATTCAGGCCCCCTTACTAACAATCTCCCCACTTGGAGACTCGGCGCCTTTCCATGCCTCTTTCGTACCGTCTGCAATTTGTCCGCAGGATGAACTGCAAGAGGGGGAACCAATGAGAGACTCGCTGGAGGTGTTTGGTCGGGCACATGTCACTCTCATTTCCCATCACGAAGAAGAATTCACCAGCGGTTCAGCCTGCCACCGCGGATCGACAATAGGGCGTGAAGCCATCCAGCCGTGTTGCGTCCCACTCACAAAAAAGCGACTTGGGAAATGGAGCTCAGGGGCCCTGCACTTCCCAAACCTGCAGAGTTCTAAACGATAACTATCGCCCCAAAATATATTGAGGTCAGGCTACGAAGAGGCGCTGAACGCAAGGCAGAACTGCAGGAAACGGATGTCAACGGGTACATCGGAATGGCCCCGATAGCACATGAAAAGCGCCAGAACGTGGACAATGATGCGGTTGGCCAAAAAGGGCGTATGCGTTTTTTCCTGAATATATTCAGGAAAAAACGCATACGCCCTTTTTGGCCAACCAAGCAACCTGGGAGAGCAAATCAGCACTACAAAGAAATCTCTCGCCCCCCCCCCCGGGGCAAAAGGGCCAGGCGAAAAAAGTCTAAAAACCAGAAAGGCAGGACAGCCCACGGAGTCAAGGGAGCCTTGTTAAGCTGATGGGCGGGATGTCAATGGCCAACAGCCAATCTTCACAAGTGTATCCTCTTTCCCAAACCATGTCAAACACAGAACCACAGAGCATAGGGCACTTCCCCACATGGGCGTTGACCTTGGGAAAATGAAAAAATCAACCAGACACAGGGACCCCAAAGTTGAGGGCTGCTGTCTTGACAAGAACCTCCACTCCGGTACACGTTTCATATCCCAGGAAAGAGCCAAGTGGACAAAGACGAGTGGACAAGTGGACAAAGACAAGTGGACAAGTGGACAAGTGGTGCTACGTAGGTCCAATGGAGTGTCACTCAGCCATGAAATCCACGTCATGAGGCTGGTAGCAGCATCCTGAGTGGATTTAGGTACGATCATCCTCAGTGAAATAAGTCCCACAAAAAAAGAAACTTATGATATCACTTATCGAGGGAATGTAAAAATCGCTCCCCATGAACGGAATCCCCAAACAGAACAGAGTCACGCTTTTAGAAAACACACTTATGCCTGCTTCAGGGGAAAGGTGAGGTGCGGTGACGCATAAAACTCGAGTTTGAAATGAGCACAGATACCCTTCCGAAAACCGAATATGGAATGGACACGACCTACTCCTTGCTCAATCAACTGGACTCACCAGACCCTGTTCATCGCACAAGTATCTATCCGACTAGTAAGCATCTTAAAAGCTAAGTCTTGATATCTCTGTGTAAGTGCATCAAGGGTGTGTAAAGCGGCCTAAAACCAGCAGGGAAAATCAGCTCAGACCCATTCTGAGGATACATTTCCAACACAAAGAAGAAACAAGCAGGGCAAAACAGAGAGAAATTCTTCCAAAATGCGTTCAGGGACTGGCATGCAACCAGGATTGACCACATCTACAGCCCCAGCGGCAGAAGACATAAGGCTGGACACTCTTGGGGCTGAGACGATTGGTGAGGTTGGGAAAGCAAATGCAGACCCTTGAAAGGAATCCTGCGTGCTCCCCATTCCATGGCTCCCAACTCTCCAGGTTCAACGCAATCTTCCGACAGCGAAAGCACTCATTGGAAACCCAGCGGATGCTACACCGTGGGATCGGGAAAGCTTTCTGAAACTCACCTCAGTTTTCCTCTCCTGGTGCTCGTGTTCTCCATTCAGGCCCCCTTACTAACAATCTCCCCACTTGGAGACTCGGCGCCTTTCCATGCCTCTTTCGTACCGTCTGCAATTTGTCCGCAGGATGAACTGCAAGAGGGGGAACCAATGAGAGACTCGCTGGAGGTGTTTGGTCGGGCACATGTCACTCTCATTTCCCATCACGAAGAAGAATTCACCAGCGGTTCAGCCTGCCACCGCGGATCGACAATAGGGCGTGAAGCCATCCAGCCGTGTTGCGTCCCACTCACAAAAAAGCGACTTGGGAAATGGAGCTCAGGGGCCCTGCACTTCCCAAACCTGCAGAGTTCTAAACGATAACTATCGCCCCAAAATATATTGAGGTCAGGCTACGAAGAGGCGCTGAACGCAAGGCAGAACTGCAGGAAACGGATGTCAACGGGTACATCGGAATGGCCCCGATAGCACATGAAAAGCGCCAGAACGTGGACAATGATGCGGTTGGCCAAAAAGGGCGTATGCGTTTTTTCCTGAATATATTCAGGAAAAAACGCATACGCCCTTTTTGGCCAACCAAGCAACCTGGGAGAGCAAATCAGCACTACAAAGAAATCTCTCGCCCCCCCCCGGGGGCAAAAGGGCCAGGCGAAAAAAGTCTAAAAACCAGAAAGGCAGGACAGCCCACGGAGTCAAGGGAGCCTTGTTAAGCTGATGGGCGGGATGTCAATGGCCAACAGCCAATCTTCACAAGTGTATCCTCTTTCCCAAACCATGTAAAACACAGAACCACAGAGCATAGGGCACTTCCCCACATGGGCGTTGACCTTGGGAAAATGAAAAAATCAACCAGACACAGGGACCCCAAAGTTGAGGGCTGCTGTCTTGACAAGAACCTCCACTCCGGTACACGTTTCATATCCCAGGAAAGAGCCAAGTGGACAAAGACGAGTGGACAAGTGGACAAAGACAAGTGGACAAGTGGACAAGTGGTGCTACGTAGGTCCAATGGAGTGTCACTCAGCCATGAAATCCACGTCATGAGGCTGGTAGCAGCATCCTGAGTGGATTTAGGTACGATCATCCTCAGTGAAATAAGTCCCACAAAAAAAGAAACTTATGATATCACTTATCGAGGGAATGTAAAAATCGCTCCCCATGAACGGAATCCCCAAACAGAACAGAGTCACGCTTTTAGAAAACACACTTATGCCTGCTTCAGGGGAAAGGTGAGGTGCGGTGACGCATAAAACTCGAGTTTGAAATGAGCACAGATACCCTTCCGAAAACCGAATATGGAATGGACACGACCTACTCCTTGCTCAATCAACTGGACTCACCAGACCCTGTTCATCGCACAAGTATCTATCCGACTAGTAAGCATCTTAAAAGCTAAGTCTTGATATCTCTGTGTAAGTGCATCAAGGGTGTGTAAAGCGGCCTAAAACCAGCAGGGAAAATCAGCTCAGACCCATTCTGAGGATACATTTCCAACACAAAGAAGAAACAAGCAGGGCAAAACAGAGAGAAATTCTTCCAAAATGCGTTCAGGGACTGGCATGCAACCAGGATTGACCACATCTACAGCCCCAGCGGCAGAAGACATAAGGCTGGACACTCTTGGGGCTGAGACGATTGGTGAGGTTGGGAAAGCAAATGCAGACCCTTGAAAGGAATCCTGCGTGCTCCCCATTCCATGGCTCCCAACTCTCCAGGTTCAACGCAATCTTCCGACAGCGAAAGCACTCATTGGAAACCCAGCGGATGCTACACCGTGGGATCGGGAAAGCTTTCTGAAACTCACCTCAGTTTTCCTCTCCTGGTGCTCGTGTTCTCCATTCAGGCCCCCTTACTAACAATCTCCCCACTTGGAGACTCGGCGCCTTTCCATGCCTCTTTCGTACCGTCTGCAATTTGTCCGCAGGATGAACTGCAAGAGGGGGAACCAATGAGAGACTCGCTGGAGGTGTTTGGTCGGGCACATGTCACTCTCATTTCCCATCACGAAGAAGAATTCACCAGCGGTTCAGCCTGCCACCGCGGATCGACAATAGGGCGTGAAGCCATCCAGCCGTGTTGCGTCCCACTCACAAAAAAGCGACTTGGGAAATGGAGCTCAGGGGCCCTGCACTTCCCAAACCTGCAGAGTTCTAAACGATAACTATCGCCCCAAAATATATTGAGGTCAGGCTACGAAGAGGCGCTGAACGCAAGGCAGAACTGCAGGAAACGGATGTCAACGGGTACATCGGAATGGCCCCGATAGCACATGAAAAGAGCCAGAACGTGGACAATGATGCGGTTGGCCAAAAAGGGCGTATGCGTTTTTTCCTGAATATATTCAGGAAAAAACGCATACGCCCTTTTTGGCCAACCAAGCAACCTGGGAGAGCAAATCAGCACTACAAAGAAATCTCTCGCCCCCCCCCCCGGGGCAAAAGGGCCAGGCGAAAAAAGTCTAAAAACCAGAAAGGCAGGACAGCCCACGGAGTCAAGGGAGCCTTGTTAAGCTGATGGGCGGGATGTCAATGGCCAACAGCCAATCTTCACAAGTGTATCCTCTTTCCCAAACCATGTCAAACACAGAACCACAGAGCATAGGGCACTTCCCCACATGGGCGTTGACCTTGGGAAAATGAAAAAATCAACCAGACACAGGGACCCCAAAGTTGAGGGCTGCTGTCTTGACAAGAACCTCCACTCCGGTACACGTTTCATATCCCAGGAAAGAGCCAAGTGGACAAAGACGAGTGGACAAGTGGACAAAGACAAGTGGACAAGTGGACAAGTGGTGCTACGTAGGTCCAATGGAGTGTCACTCAGCCATGAAATCCACGTCATGAGGCTGGTAGCAGCATCCTGAGTGGATTTAGGTACGATCATCCTCAGTGAAATAAGTCCCACAAAAAAAGAAACTTATGATATCACTTATCGAGGGAATGTAAAAATCGCTCCCCATGAACGGAATCCCCAAACAGAACAGAGTCACGCTTTTAGAAAACACACTTATGCCTGCTTCAGGGGAAAGGTGAGGTGCGGTGACGCATAAAACTCGAGTTTGAAATGAGCACAGATACCCTTCCGAAAACCGAATATGGAATGGACACGACCTACTCCTTGCTCAATCAACTGGACTCACCAGACCCTGTTCATCGCACAAGTATCTATCCGACTAGTAAGCATCTTAAAAGCTAAGTCTTGATATCTCTGTGTAAGTGCATCAAGGGTGTGTAAAGCGGCCTAAAACCAGCAGGGAAAATCAGCTCAGACCCATTCTGAGGATACATTTCCAACACAAAGAAGAAACAAGCAGGGCAAAACAGAGAGAAATTCTTCCAAAATGCGTTCAGGGACTGGCATGCAACCAGGATTGACCACATCTACAGCCCCAGCGGCAGAAGACATAAGGCTGGACACTCTTGGGGCTGAGACGATTGGTGAGGTTGGGAAAGCAAATGCAGACCCTTGAAAGGAATCCTGCGTGCTCCCCATTCCATGGCTCCCAACTCTCCAGGTTCAACGCAATCTTCCGACAGCGAAAGCACTCATTGGAAACCCAGCGGATGCTACACCGTGGGATCGGGAAAGCTTTCTGAAACTCACCTCAGTTTTCCTCTCCTGGTGCTCGTGTTCTCCATTCAGGCCCCCTTACTAACAATCACCCCATTTGGAGACTCGGCGCCTTTCCATGCCTCTTTCGTACCGTCTGCAATTTGTCCGCAGGATGAACTGCAAGAGGGGGAACCAATGAGAGACTCGCTGGAGGTGTTTGGTCGGGCACATGTCACTCTCATTTCCCATCACGAAGAAGAATTCACCAGCGGTTCAGCCTGCCACCGCGGATCGACAATAGGGCGTGAAGCCATCCAGCCGTGTTGCGTCCCACTCACAAAAAAGCGACTTGGGAAATGGAGCTCAGGGGCCCTGCACTTCCCAAACCTGCAGAGTTCTAAACGATAACTATCGCCCCAAAATATATTGAGGTCAGGCTACGAAGAGGCGCTGAACGCAAGGCAGAACTGCAGGAAACGGATGTCAACGGGTACATCGGAATGGCCCCGATAGCACATGAAAAGCGCCAGAACGTGGACAATGATGCGGTTGGCCAAAAAGGGCGTATGCGTTTTTTCCTGAATCAGGAAAAAACGCATACGCCCTTTTTGGCCAACCAAGCAACCTGGGAGAGCAAATCAGCACTACAAAGAAATCTCTCGCCCCCGCCCCCCCCGGGGCAAAAGGGCCAGGCGAAAAAAGTCTAAAAACCAGAAAGGCAGGACAGCCCACGGAGTCAAGGGAGCCTTGTTAAGCTGATGGGCGGGATGTCAATGGCCAACAGCCAATCTTCACAAGTGTATCCTCTTTCCCAAACCATGTCAAACACAGAACCACAGAGCATAGGGCACTTCCCCACATGGGCGTTGACCTTGGGAAAATGAAAAAATCAACCAGACACAGGGACCCCAAAGTTGAGGGCTGCTGTCTTGACAAGAACCTCCACTCCGGTACACGTTTCATATCCCAGGAAAGAGCCAAGTGGACAAAGACGAGTGGACAAGTGGACAAAGACAAGTGGACAAGTGGACAAGTGGTGCTACGTAGGTCCAATGGAGTGTCACTCAGCCATGAAATCCACGTCATGAGGCTGGTAGCAGCATCCTGAGTGGATTTAGGTACGATCATCCTCAGTGAAATAAGTCCCACAAAAAAAGAAACTTATGATATCACTTATCGAGGGAATGTAAAAATCGCTCCCCATGAACGGAATCCCCAAACAGAACAGAGTCACGCTTTTAGAAAACACACTTATGCCTGCTTCAGGGGAAAGGTGAGGTGCGGTGACGCATAAAACTCGAGTTTGAAATGAGCACAGATACCCTTCCGAAAACCGAATATGGAATGGACACGACCTACTCCTTGCTCAATCAACTGGACTCACCAGACCCTGTTCATCGCACAAGTATCTATCCGACTAGTAAGCATCTTAAAAGCTAAGTCTTGATATCTCTGTGTAAGTGCATCAAGGGTGTGTAAAGCGGCCTAAAACCAGCAGGGAAAATCAGCTCAGACCCATTCTGAGGATACATTTCCAACACAAAGAAGAAACAAGCAGGGCAAAACAGAGAGAAATTCTTCCAAAATGCGTTCAGGGACTGGCATGCAACCAGGATTGACCACATCTACAGCCCCAGCGGCAGAAGACATAAGGCTGGACACTCTTGGGGCTGAGACGATTGGTGAGGTTGGGAAAGCAAATGCAGACCCTTGAAAGGAATCCTGCGTGCTCCCCATTCCATGGCTCCCAACTCTCCAGGTTCAACGCAATCTTCCGACAGCGAAAGCACTCATTGGAAACCCAGCGGATGCTACACCGTGGGATCGGGAAAGCTTTCTGAAACTCACCTCAGTTTTCCTCTCCTGGTGCTCGTGTTCTCCATTCAGGCCCCCTTACTAACAATCTCCCCACTTGGAGACTCGGCGCCTTTCCATGCCTCTTTCGTACTGTCTGCAATTTGTCCGCAGGATGAACTGCAAGAGGGGGAACCAATGAGAGACTCGCTGGAGGTGTTTGGTCGGGCACATGTCACTCTCATTTCCCATCACGAAGAAGAATTCACCAGCGGTTCAGCCTGCCACCGCGGATCGACAATAGGGCGTGAAGCCATCCAGCCGTGTTGCGTCCCACTCACAAAAAAGCGACTTGGGAAATGGAGCTCAGGGGCCCTGCACTTCCCAAACCTGCAGAGTTCTAAACGATAACTATCGCCCCAAAATATATTGAGGTCAGGCTACGAAGAGGCGCTGAACGCAAGGCAGAACTGCAGGAAACGGATGTCAACGGGTACATCGGAATGGCCCCGATAGCACATGAAAAGAGCCAGAACGTGGACAATGATGCGGTTGGCCAAAAAGGGCGTATGCGTTTTTTCCTGAATATATTCAGGAAAAAACGCATACGCCCTTTTTGGCCAACCAAGCAACCTGGGAGAGCAAATCAGCACTACAAAGAAATCTCTCGCCTCCCCCCCGGGGCAAAAGGGCCAGGCGAAAAAAGTCTAAAAACCAGAAAGGCAGGACAGCCCACGGAGTCAAGGGAGCCTTGTTAAGCTGATGGGCGGGATGTCAATGGCCAACAGCCAATCTTCACAAGTGTATCCTCTTTCCCAAACCATGTAAAACACAGAACCACAGAGCATAGGGCACTTCCCCACATGGGCGTTGACCTTGGGAAAATGAAAAAATCAACCAGACACAGGGACCCCAAAGTTGAGGGCTGCTGTCTTGACAAGAACCTCCACTCCGGTACACGTTTCATATCCCAGGAAAGAGCCAAGTGGACAAAGACGAGTGGACAAGTGGACAAAGACAAGTGGACAAGTGGACAAGTGGTGCTACGTAGGTCCAATGGAGTGTCACTCAGCCATGAAATCCACGTCATGAGGCTGGTAGCAGCATCCTGAGTGGATTTAGGTACGATCATCCTCAGTGAAATAAGTCCCACAAAAAAAGAAACTTATGATATCACTTATCGAGGGAATGTAAAAATCGCTCCCCATGAACGGAATCCCCAAACAGAACAGGGTCACGCTTTTAGAAAACACACTTATGCCTGCTTCAGGGGAAAGGTGAGGTGCGGTGACGCATAAAACTCGAGTTTGAAATGAGCACAGATACCCTTCCGAAAACCGAATATGGAATGGACACGACCTACTCCTTGCTCAATCAACTGGACTCACCAGACCCTGTTCATCGCACAAGTATCTATCCGACTAGTAAGCATCTTAAAAGCTAAGTCTTGATATCTCTGTGTAAGTGAATCAAGTGTGTGTAAAGTGGCCTAAAACCAGCAGGGAAAATCAGCTCAGACCCATTCTGAGGATACATTTCCAACACAAAGAAGAAACAAGCAGGGCAAAACAGAGAGAAATTCTTCCAAAATGCGTTCAGGGACTGGCATGCAACCAGGATTGACCACATCTACAGCCCCAGCGGCAGAAGACATAAGGCTGGACACTCTTGGGGCTGAGACGATTGGTAAGGTTGGGAAAGCAAATGCAGACCCTTGAAAGGAATCCTGCGTGCTCCCCATTCCATGGCTCCCAACTCTCCAGGTTCAACGCAATATTCCGACAGCGAAAGCACTCATTGGAAACCCAGCGGATGCTACACCGTGGGATCGGGAAAGCTTTCTGAAACTCACCTCAGTTTTCCTCTCCTGGTGCTCGTGTTCTCCATTCAGGCCCCCTTACTAACAATCTCCCCACTTGGAGACTCGGCGCCTTTCCATGCCTCTTTCGTACCGTCTGCAATTTGTCCGCAGGATGAACTGCAAGAGGGGGAACCAATGAGAGACTCGCTGGAGGTGTTTGGTCGGGCACATGTCACTCTCATTTCCCATCACGAAGAAGAATTCACCAGCGGTTCAGCCTGCCACCGCGGATCGACAATAGGGCGTGAAGCCATCCAGCCGTGTTGCGTCCCACTCACAAAAAAGCGACTTGGGAAATGGAGCTCAGGGGCCCTGCACTTCCCAAACCTGCAGAGTTCTAAACGATAACTATCGCCCCAAAATATATTGAGGTCAGGCTACGAAGAGGCGCTGAACGCAAGGCAGAACTGCAGGAAACGGATGTCAACGGGTACATCGGAATGGCCCCGATAGCACATGAAAAGCGCCAGAACGTGGACAATGATGCGGTTGGCCAAAAAGGGCGTATGCGTTTTTTCCTGAATATATTCAGGAAAAAACGCATACGCCCTTTTTGGCCAACCAAGCAACCTGGGAGAGCAAATCAGCACTACAAAGAAATCTCTCGCCCCCCCCCCCGGGGCAAAAGGGCCAGGCGAAAAAAGTCTAAAAACCAGAAAGGCAGGACAGCCCACGGAGTCAAGGGAGCCTTGTTAAGCTGATGGGCGGGATGTCAATGGCCAACAGCCAATCTTCACAAGTGTATCCTCTTTCCCAAACCATGTCAAACACAGAACCACAGAGCATAGGGCACTTCCCCACATGGGCGTTGACCTTGGGAAAATGAAAAAATCAACCAGACACAGGGACCCCAAAGTTGAGGGCTGCTGTCTTGACAAGAACCTCCACTCCGGTACACGTTTCATATCCCAGGAAAGAGCCAAGTGGACAAAGACGAGTGGACAAGTGGACAAAGACAAGTGGACAAGTGGACAAGTGGTGCTACGTAGGTCCAATGGAGTGTCACTCAGCCATGAAATCCACGTCATGAGGCTGGTAGCAGCATCCTGAGTGGATTTAGGTACGATCATCCTCAGTGAAATAAGTCCCACAAAAAAAGAAACTTATGATATCACTTATCGAGGGAATGTAAAAATCGCTCCCCATGAACGGAATCCCCAAACAGAACAGAGTCACGCTTTTAGAAAACACACTTATGCCTGCTTCAGGGGAAAGGTGAGGTGCGGTGACGCATAAAACTCGAGTTTGAAATGAGCACAGATACCCTTCCGAAAACCGAATATGGAATGGACACGACCTACTCCTTGCTCAATCAACTGGACTCACCAGACCCTGTTCATCGCACAAGTATCTATCCGACTAGTAAGCATCTTAAAAGCTAAGTCTTGATATCTCTGTGTAAGTGCATCAAGGGTGTGTAAAGCGGCCTAAAACCAGCAGGGAAAATCAGCTCAGACCCATTCTGAGGATACATTTCCAACACAAAGAAGAAACAAGCAGGGCAAAACAGAGAGAAATTCTTCCAAAATGCGTTCAGGGACTGGCATGCAACCAGGATTGACCACATCTACAGCCCCAGCGGCAGAAGACATAAGGCTGGACACTCTTGGGGCTGAGACGATTGGTGAGGTTGGGAAAGCAAATGCAGACCCTTGAAAGGAATCCTGCGTGCTCCCCATTCCATGGCTCCCAACTCTCCAGGTTCAACGCAATCTTCCGACAGCGAAAGCACTCATTGGAAACCCAGCGGATGCTACACCGTGGGATCGGGAAAGCTTTCTGAAACTCACCTCAGTTTTCCTCTCCTGGTGCTCGTGTTCTCCATTCAGGCCCCCTTACTAACAATCTCCCCACTTGGAGACTCGGCGCCTTTCCATGCCTCTTTCGTACCGTCTGCAATTTGTCCGCAGGATGAACTGCAAGAGGGGGAACCAATGAGAGACTCGCTGGAGGTGTTTGGTCGGGCACATGTCACTCTCATTTCCCATCACGAAGAAGAATTCACCAGCGGTTCAGCCTGCCACCGCGGATCGACAATAGGGCGTGAAGCCATCCAGCCGTGTTGCGTCCCACTCACAAAAAAGCGACTTGGGAAATGGAGCTCAGGGGCCCTGCACTTCCCAAACCTGCAGAGTTCTAAACGATAACTATCGCCCCAAAATATATTGAGGTCAGGCTACGAAGAGGCGCTGAACGCAAGGCAGAACTGCAGGAAACGGATGTCAACGGGTACATCGGAATGGCCCCGATAGCACATGAAAAGCGCCAGAACGTGGACAATGATGCGGTTGGCCAAAAAGGGCGTATGCGTTTTTTCCTGAATATATTCAGGAAAAAACGCATACGCCCTTTTTGGCCAACCAAGCAACCTGGGAGAGCAAATCAGCACTACAAAGAAATCTCTCGCCCCCGCCCCCCCCGGGGCAAAAGGGCCAGGCGAAAAAAGTCTAAAAACCAGAAAGGCAGGACAGCCCACGGAGTCAAGGGAGCCTTGTTAAGCTGATGGGCGGGATGTCAATGGCCAACAGCCAATCTTCACAAGTGTATCCTCTTTCCCAAACCATGTAAAACACAGAACCACAGAGCATAGGGCACTTCCACACATGGGCGTTGACCTTGGGAAAATGAAAAAATCAACCAGACACAGGGACCCCAAAGTTGAGGGCTGCTGTCTTGACAAGAACCTCCACTCCGGTACACGTTTCATATCCCAGGAAAGAGCCAAGTGGACAAAGACGAGTGGACAAGTGGACAAAGACAAGTGGACAAGTGGACAAGTGGTGCTACGTAGGTCCAATGGAGTGTCACTCAGCCATGAAATCCACGTCATGAGGCTGGTAGCAGCATCCTGAGTGGATTTAGGTACGATCATCCTCAGTGAAATAAGTCCCACAAAAAAAGAAACTTATGATATCACTTATCGAGGGAATGTAAAAATCGCTCCCCATGAACGGAATCCCCAAACAGAACAGAGTCACGCTTTTAGAAAACACACTTATGCCTGCTTCAGGGGAAAGGTGAGGTGCGGTGACGCATAAAACTCGAGTTTGAAATGAGCACAGATACCCTTCCGAAAACCGAATATGGAATGGACACGACCTACTCCTTGCTCAATCAACTGGACTCACCAGACCCTGTTCATCGCACAAGTATCTATCCGACTAGTAAGCATCTTAAAAGCTAAGTCTTGATATCTCTGTGTAAGTGCATCAAGGGTGTGTAAAGCGGCCTAAAACCAGCAGGGAAAATCAGCTCAGACCCATTCTGAGGATACATTTCCAACACAAAGAAGAAACAAGCAGGGCAAAACAGAGAGAAATTCTTCCAAAATGCGTTCAGGAACTGGTATGCAACCAGGATTGACCACATCTACAGCCCCAGCGGCAGAAGACATAAGGCTGGACACTCTTGGGGCTGAGACGATTGGTGAGGTTGGGAAAGCAAATGCAGACCCTTGAAAGGAATCCTGCGTGCTCCCCATTCCATGGCTCCCAACTCTCCAGGTTCAACGCAATCTTCCGACAGCGAAAGCAGTCATTGGAAACCCAGCGGATGCTACACCGTGGGATCGGGAAAGCTTTCTGAAACTCACCTCAGTTTTCCTCTCCTGGTGCTCGTGTTCTCCATTCAGGCCCCCTTACTAACAATCTCCCCACTTGGAGACTCGGCGCCTTTCCATGCCTCTTTCGTACCGTCTGCAATTTGTCCGCAGGATGAACTGCAAGAGGGGGAACCAATGAGAGACTCGCTGGAGGTGTTTGGTCGGGCACATGTCACTCTCATTTCCCATCACGAAGAAGAATTCACCAGCGGTTCAGCCTGCCACCGCGGATCGACAATAGGGCGTGAAGCCATCCAGCCGTGTTGCGTCCCACTCACAAAAAAGCGACTTGGGAAATGGAGCTCAGGGGCCCTGCACTTCCCAAACCTGCAGAGTTCTAAACGATAACTATCGCCCCAAAATATATTGAGGTCAGGCTACGAAGAGGCGCTGAACGCAAGGCAGAACTGCAGGAAACGGATGTCAACGGGTACATCGGAATGGCCCCGATAGCACATGAAAAGCGCCAGAACGTGGACAATGATGCGGTTGGCCAAAAAGGGCGTATGCGTTTTTTCCTGAATATATTCAGGAAAAAACGCATACGCCCTTTTTGGCCAACCAAGCAACCTGGGAGAGCAAATCAGCACTACAAAGAAATCTCTCGCCCCCGCCCCCCCCGGGGCAAAAGGGCCAGGCGAAAAAAGTCTAAAAACCAGAAAGGCAGGACAGCCCACGGAGTCAAGGGAGCCTTGTTAAGCTGATGGGCGGGATGTCAATGGCCAACAGCCAATCTTCACAAGTGTATCCTCTTTCCCAAACCATGTCAAACACAGAACCACAGAGCATAGGGCACTTCCCCACATGGGCGTTGACCTTGGGAAAATGAAAAAATCAACCAGACACAGGGACCCCAAAGTTGAGGGCTGCTGTCTTGACAAGAACCTCCACTCCGGTACACGTTTCATATCCCAGGAAAGAGCCAAGTGGACAAAGACGAGTGGACAAGTGGACAAAGACAAGTGGACAAGTGGACAAGTGGTGCTACGTAGGTCCAATGGAGTGTCACTCAGCCATGAAATCCACGTCATGAGGCTGGTAGCAGCATCCTGAGTGGATTTAGGTACGATCATCCTCAGTGAAATAAGTCCCACAAAAAAAGAAACTTATGATATCACTTATCGAGGGAATGTAAAAATCGCTCCCCATGAACGGAATCCCCAAACAGAACAGAGTCACGCTTTTAGAAAACACACTTATGCCTGCTTCAGGGGAAAGGTGAGGTGCGGTGACGCATAAAACTCGAGTTTGAAATGAGCACAGATACCCTTCCGAAAACCGAATATGGAATGGACACGACCTACTCCTTGCTCAATCAACTGGACTCACCAGACCCTGTTCATCGCACAAGTATCTATCCGACTAGTAAGCATCTTAAAAGCTAAGTCTTGATATCTCTGTGTAAGTGCATCAAGGGTGTGTAAAGCGGCCTAAAACCAGCAGGGAAAATCAGCTCAGACCCATTCTGAGGATACATTTCCAACACAAAGAAGAAACAAGCAGGGCAAAACAGAGAGAAATTCTTCCAAAATGCGTTCAGGGACTGGCATGCAACCAGGATTGACCACATCTACAGCCCCAGCGGCAGAAGACATAAGGCTGGACACTCTTGGGGCTGAGACGATTGGTGAGGTTGGGAAAGCAAATGCAGACCCTTGAAAGGAATCCTGCGTGCTCCCCATTCCATGGCTCCCAACTCTCCAGGTTCAACGCAATCTTCCGACAGCGAAAGCACTCATTGGAAACCCAGCGGATGCTACACCGTGGGATCGGGAAAGCTTTCTGAAACTCACCTCAGTTTTCCTCTCCTGGTGCTCGTGTTCTCCATTCAGGCCCCCTTACTAACAATCTCCCCACTTGGAGACTCGGCGCCTTTCCATGCCTCTTTCGTACTGTCTGCAATTTGTCCGCAGGATGAACTGCAAGAGGGGGAACCAATGAGAGACTCGCTGGAGGTGTTTGGTCGGGCACATGTCACTCTCATTTCCCATCACGAAGAAGAATTCACCAGCGGTTCAGCCTGCCACCGCGGATCGACAATAGGGCGTGAAGCCATCCAGCCGTGTTGCGTCCCACTCACAAAAAAGCGACTTGGGAAATGGAGCTCAGGGGCCCTGCACTTCCCAAACCTGCAGAGTTCTAAACGATAACTATCGCCCCAAAATATATTGAGGTCAGGCTACGAAGAGGCGCTGAACGCAAGGCAGAACTGCAGGAAACGGATGTCAACGGGAACATCGGAATGGCCCCGATAGCACATGAAAAGAGCCAGAACGTGGACAATGATGCGGTTGGCCAAAAAGGGCGTATGCGTTTTTTCCTGAATATATTCAGGAAAAAACGCATACGCCCTTTTTGGCCAACCAAGCAACCTGGGAGAGCAAATCAGCACTACAAAGAAATCTCTCGCCTCCCCCCCGGGGCAAAAGGGCCAGGCGAAAAAAGTCTAAAAACCAGAAAGGCAGGACAGCCCACGGAGTCAAGGGAGCCTTGTTAAGCTGATGGGCGGGATGTCAATGGCCAACAGCCAATCTTCACAAGTGTATCCTCTTTCCCAAACCATGTCAAACACAGAACCACAGAGCATAGGGCACTTCCCCACATGGGCGTTGACCTTGGGAAAATGAAAAAATCAACCAGACACAGGGACCCCAAAGTTGAGGGCTGCTGTCTTGACAAGAACCTCCACTCCGGTACACGTTTCATATCCCAGGAAAGAGCCAAGTGGACAAAGACGAGTGGACAAGTGGACAAAGACAAGTGGACAAGTGGACAAGTGGTGCTACGTAGGTCCAATGGAGTGTCACTCAGCCATGAAATCCACGTCATGAGGCTGGTAGCAGCATCCTGAGTGGATTTAGGTACGATCATCCTCAGTGAAATAAGTCCCACAAAAAAAGAAACTTATGATATCACTTATCGAGGGAATGTAAAAATCGCTCCCCATGAACGGAATCCCCAAACAGAACAGAGTCACGCTTTTAGAAAACACACTTATGCCTGCTTCAGGGGAAAGGTGAGGTGCGGTGACGCATAAAAATCGAGTTTGAAATGAGCACAGATACCCTTCCGAAAACCGAATATGGAATGGACACGACCTACTCCTTGCTCAATCAACTGGACTCACCAGACCCTGTTCATCGCACAAGTATCTATCCGACTAGTAAGCATCTTAAAAGCTAAGTCTTGATATCTCTGTGTAAGTGCATCAAGTGTGTGTAAAGTGGCCTAAAACCAGCAGGGAAAATCAGCTCAGACCCATTCTGAGGATACATTTCCAACACAAAGAAGAAACAAGCAGGGCAAAACAGAGAGAAATTCTTCCAAAATGCGTTCAGGGACTGGCATGCAACCAGGATTGACCACATCTACAGCCCCAGCGGCAGAAGACATAAGGCTGGACACTCTTGGGGCTGAGACGATTGGTAAGGTTGGGAAAGCAAATGCAGACCCTTGAAAGGAATCCTGCGTGCTCCCCATTCCATGGCTCCCAACTCTCCAGGTTCAACGCAATCTTCCGACAGCGAAAGCACTCATTGGAAACCCAGCGGATGCTACACCGTGGGATCGGGAAAGCTTTCTGAAACTCACCTCAGTTTTCCTCTCCTGGTGCTCGTGTTCTCCATTCAGGCCCCCTTACTAACAATCTCCCCACTTGGAGACTCGGCGCCTTTCCATGCCTCTTTCGTACCGTCTGCAATTTGTCCGCAGGATGAACTGCAAGAGGGGGAACCAATGAGAGACTCGCTGGAGGTGTTTGGTCGGGCACATGTCACTCTCATTTCCCATCACGAAGAAGAATTCACCAGCGGTTCAGCCTGCCACCGCGGATCGACAATAGGGCGTGAAGCCATCCAGCCGTGTTGCGTCCCACTCACAAAAAAGCGACTTGGGAAATGGAGCTCAGGGGCCCTGCACTTCCCAAACCTGCAGAGTTCTAAACGATAACTATCGCCCCAAAATATATTGAGGTCAGGCTACGAAGAGGCGCTGAACGCAAGGCAGAACTGCAGGAAACGGATGTCAACGGGTACATCGGAATGGCCCCGATAGCACATGAAAAGCGCCAGAACGTGGACAATGATGCGGTTGGCCAAAAAGGGCGTATGCGTTTTTTCCTGAATATATTCAGGAAAAAACGCATACGCCCTTTTTGGCCAACCAAGCAACCTGGGAGAGCAAATCAGCACTACAAAGAAATCTCTCGCCCCCCCCCCCCCGGGGCAAAAGGGCCAGGCGAAAAAAGTCTAAAAACCAGAAAGGCAGGACAGCCCACGGAGTCAAGGGAGCCTTGTTAAGCTGATGGGCGGGATGTCAATGGCCAACAGCCAATCTTCACAAGTGTATCCTCTTTCCCAAACCATGTCAAACACAGAACCACAGAGCATAGGGCACTTCCCCACATGGGCGTTGACCTTGGGAAAATGAAAAAATCAACCAGACACAGGGACCCCAAAGTTGAGGGCTGCTGTCTTGACAAGAACCTCCACTCCGGTACACGTTTCATATCCCAGGAAAGAGCCAAGTGGACAAAGACGAGTGGACAAGTGGACAAAGACAAGTGGACAAGTGGACAAGTGGTGCTACGTAGGTCCAATGGAGTGTCACTCAGCCATGAAATCCACGTCATGAGGCTGGTAGCAGCATCCTGAGTGGATTTAGGTACGATCATCCTCAGTGAAATAAGTCCCACAAAAAAAGAAACTTATGATATCACTTATCGAGGGAATGTAAAAATCGCTCCCCATGAACGGAATCCCCAAACAGAACAGAGTCACGCTTTTAGAAAACACACTTATGCCTGCTTCAGGGGAAAGGTGAGGTGCGGTGACGCATAAAACTCGAGTTTGAAATGAGCACAGATACCCTTCCGAAAACCGAATATGGAATGGACACGACCTACTCCTTGCTCAATCAACTGGACTCACCAGACCCTGTTCATCGCACAAGTATCTATCCGACTAGTAAGCATCTTAAAAGCTAAGTCTTGATATCTCTGTGTAAGTGCATCAAGGGTGTGTAAAGCGGCCTAAAACCAGCAGGGAAAATCAGCTCAGACCCATTCTGAGGATACATTTCCAACACAAAGAAGAAACAAGCAGGGCAAAACAGAGAGAAATTCTTCCAAAATGCGTTCAGGGACTGGCATGCAACCAGGATTGACCACATCTACAGCCCCAGCGGCAGAAGACATAAGGCTGGACACTCTTGGGGCTGAGACGATTGGTGAGGTTGGGAAAGCAAATGCAGACCCTTGAAAGGAATCCTGCGTGCTCCCCATTCCATGGCTCCCAACTCTCCAGGTTCAACGCAATCTTCCGACAGCGAAAGCACTCATTGGAAACCCAGCGGATGCTACACCGTGGGATCGGGAAAGCTTTCTGAAACTCACCTCAGTTTTCCTCTCCTGGTGCTCGTGTTCTCCATTCAGGCCCCCTTACTAACAATCTCCCCACTTGGAGACTCGGCGCCTTTCCATGCCTCTTTCGTACCGTCTGCAATTTGTCCGCAGGATGAACTGCAAGAGGGGGAACCAATGAGAGACTCGCTGGAGGTGTTTGGTCGGGCACATGTCACTCTCATTTCCCATCACGAAGAAGAATTCACCAGCGGTTCAGCCTGCCACCGCGGATCGACAATAGGGCGTGAAGCCATCCAGCCGTGTTGCGTCCCACTCACAAAAAAGCGACTTGGGAAATGGAGCTCAGGGGCCCTGCACTTCCCAAACCTGCAGAGTTCTAAACGATAACTATCGCCCCAAAATATATTGAGGTCAGGCTACGAAGAGGCGCTGAACGCAAGGCAGAACTGCAGGAAACGGATGTCAACGGGTACATCGGAATGGCCCCGATAGCACATGAAAAGCGCCAGAACGTGGACAATGATGCGGTTGGCCAAAAAGGGCGTATGCGTTTTTTCCTGAATATATTCAGGAAAAAACGCATACGCCCTTTTTGGCCAACCAAGCAACCTGGGAGAGCAAATCAGCACTACAAAGAAATCTCTCGCCCCCCCCCCCGGGGCAAAAGGGCCAGGCGAAAAAAGTCTAAAAACCAGAAAGGCAGGACAGCCCACGGAGTCAAGGGAGCCTTGTTAAGCTGATGGGCGGGATGTCAATGGCCAACAGCCAATCTTCACAAGTGTATCCTCTTTCCCAAACCATGTCAAACACAGAACCACAGAGCATAGGGCACTTCCCCACATGGGCGTTGACCTTGGGAAAATGAAAAAATCAACCAGACACAGGGACCCCAAAGTTGAGGGCTGCTGTCTTGACAAGAACCTCCACTCCGGTACACGTTTCATATCCCAGGAAAGAGCCAAGTGGACAAAGACGAGTGGACAAGTGGACAAAGACAAGTGGACAAGTGGACAAGTGGTGCTACGTAGGTCCAATGGAGTGTCACTCAGCCATGAAATCCACGTCATGAGGCTGGTAGCAGCATCCTGAGTGGATTTAGGTACGATCATCCTCAGTGAAATAAGTCCCACAAAAAAAGAAACTTATGATATCACTTATCGAGGGAATGTAAAAATCGCTCCCCATGAACGGAATCCCCAAACAGAACAGAGTCACGCTTTTAGAAAACACACTTATGCCTGCTTCAGGGGAAAGGTGAGGTGCGGTGACGCATAAAACTCGAGTTTGAAATGAGCACAGATACCCTTCCGAAAACCGAATATGGAATGGACACGACCTACTCCTTGCTCAATCAACTGGACTCACCAGACCCTGTTCATCGCACAAGTATCTATCCGACTAGTAAGCATCTTAAAAGCTAAGTCTTGATATCTCTGTGTAAGTGCATCAAGGGTGTGTAAAGCCGCCTAAAACCAGCAGGGAAAATCAGCTCAGACCCATTCTGAGGATACATTTCCAACACAAAGAAGAAACAAGCAGGGCAAAACAGAGAGAAATTCTTCCAAAATGCGTTCAGGGACTGGCATGCAACCAGGATTGACCACATCTACAGCCCCAGCGGCAGAAGACATAAGGCTGGACACTCTTGGGGCTGAGACGATTGGTGAGGTTGGGAAAGCAAATGCAGACCCTTGAAAGGAATCCTGCGTGCTCCCCATTCCATGGCTCCCAACTCTCCAGGTTCAACGCAATCTTCCGACAGCGAAAGCACTCATTGGAAACCCAGCGGATGCTACACCGTGGGATCGGGAAAGCTTTCTGAAACTCACCTCAGTTTTCCTCTCCTGGTGCTCGTGTTCTCCATTCAGGCCCCCTTACTAACAATCTCCCCACTTGGAGACTCGGCGCCTTTCCATGCCTCTTTCGTACCGTCTGCAATTTGTCCGCAGGATGAACTGCAAGAGGGGGAACCAATGAGAGACTCGCTGGAGGTGTTTGGTCGGGCACATGTCACTCTCATTTCCCATCACGAAGAAGAATTCACCAGCGGTTCAGCCTGCCACCGCGGATCGACAATAGGGCGTGAAGCCATCCAGCCGTGTTGCGTCCCACTCACAAAAAAGCGACTTGGGAAATGGAGCTCAGGGGCCCTGCACTTCCCAAACCTGCAGAGTTCTAAACGATAACTATCGCCCCAAAATATATTGAGGTCAGGCTACGAAGAGGCGCTGAACGCAAGGCAGAACTGCAGGAAACGGATGTCAACGGGTACATCGGAATGGCCCCGATAGCACATGAAAAGCGCCAGAACGTGGACAATGATGCGGTTGGCCAAAAAGGGCGTATGCGTTTTTTCCTGAATATATTCAGGAAAAAACGCATACGCCCTTTTTGGCCAACCAAGCAACCTGGGAGAGCAAATCAGCACTACAAAGAAATCTCTCGCCCCCCCCCCCGGGGCAAAAGGGCCAGGCGAAAAAAGTCTAAAAACCAGAAAGGCAGGACAGCCCACGGAGTCAAGGGAGCCTTGTTAAGCTGATGGGCGGGATGTCAATGGCCAACAGCCAATCTTCACAAGTGTATCCTCTTTCCCAAACCATGTCAAACACAGAACCACAGAGCATAGGGCACTTCCCCACATGGGCGTTGACCTTGGGAAAATGAAAAAATCAACCAGACACAGGGACCCCAAAGTTGAGGGCTGCTGTCTTGACAAGAACCTCCACTCCGGTACACGTTTCATATCCCAGGAAAGAGCCAAGTGGACAAAGACGAGTGGACAAGTGGACAAAGACAAGTGGACAAGTGGACAAGTGGTGCTACGTAGGTCCAATGGAGTGTCACTCAGCCATGAAATCCACGTCATGAGGCTGGTAGCAGCATCCTGAGTGGATTTAGGTACGATCATCCTCAGTGAAATAAGTCCCACAAAAAAAGAAACTTATGATATCACTTATCGAGGGAATGTAAAAATCGCTCCCCATGAACGGAATCCCCAAACAGAACAGAGTCACGCTTTTAGAAAACACACTTATGCCTGCTTCAGGGGAAAGGTGAGGTGCGGTGACGCATAAAACTCGAGTTTGAAATGAGCACAGATACCCTTCCGAAAACCGAATATGGAATGGACACGACCTACTCCTTGCTCAATCAACTGGACTCACCAGACCCTGTTCATCGCACAAGTATCTATCCGACTAGTAAGCATCTTAAAAGCTAAGTCTTGATATCTCTGTGTAAGTGCATCAAGGGTGTGTAAAGCGGCCTAAAACCAGCAGGGAAAATCAGCTCAGACCCATTCTGAGGATACATTTCCAACACAAAGAAGAAACAAGCAGGGCAAAACAGAGAGAAATTCTTCCAAAATGCGTTCGGGGACTGGCATGCAACCAGGATTGACCACATCTACAGCCCCAGCGGCAGAAGACATAAGGCTGGACACTCTTGGGGCTGAGACGATTGGTGAGGTTGGGAAAGCAAATGCAGACCCTTGAAAGGAATCCTGCGTGCTCCCCATTCCATGGCTCCCAACTCTCCAGGTTCAACGCAATCTTCCGACAGCGAAAGCACTCATTGGAAACCCAGCGGATGCTACACCGTGGGATCGGGAAAGCTTTCTGAAACTCACCTCAGTTTTCCTCTCCTGGTGCTCGTGTTCTCCATTCAGGCCCCCTTACTAACAATCTCCCCACTTGGAGACTCGGCGCCTTTCCATGCCTCTTTCGTACCGTCTGCAATTTGTCCGCAGGATGAACTGCAAGAGGGGGAACCAATGAGAGACTCGCTGGAGGTGTTTGGTCGGGCACATGTCACTCTCATTTCCCATCACGAAGAAGAATTCACCAGCGGTTCAGCCTGCCACCGCGGATCGACAATAGGGCGTGAAGCCATCCAGCCGTGTTGCGTCCCACTCACAAAAAAGCGACTTGGGAAATGGAGCTCAGGGGCCCTGCACTTCCCAAACCTGCAGAGTTCTAAACGATAACTATCGCCCCAAAATATATTGAGGTCAGGCTACGAAGAGGCGCTGAACGCAAGGCAGAACTGCAGGAAACGGATGTCAACGGGTACATCGGAATGGCCCCGATAGCACATGAAAAGCGCCAGAACGTGGACAATGATGCGGTTGGCCAAAAAGGGCGTATGCGTTTTTTCCTGAATATATTCAGGAAAAAACGCATACGTCCTTTTTGGCCAACCAAGCAACCTGGGAGAGCAAATCAGCACTACAAAGAAATCTCTCGCCCCCCCCCGGGGGCAAAAGGGCCAGGCGAAAAAAGTCTAAAAACCAGAAAGGCAGGACAGCCCACGGAGTCAAGGGAGCCTTGTTAAGCTGATGGGCGGGATGTCAATGGCCAACAGCCAATCTTCACAAGTGTATCCTCTTTCCCAAACCATGTAAAACACAGAACCACAGAGCATAGGGCACTTCCACACATGGGCGTTGACCTTGGGAAAATGAAAAAATCAACCAGACACAGGGACCCCAAAGTTGAGGGCTGCTGTCTTGACAAGAACCTCCACTCCGGTACACGTTTCATATCCCAGGAAAGAGCCAAGTGGACAAAGACGAGTGGACAAGTGGACAAAGACAAGTGGACAAGTGGACAAGTGGTGCTACGTAGGTCCAATGGAGTGTCACTCAGCCATGAAATCCACGTCATGAGGCTGGTAGCAGCATCCTGAGTGGATTTAGGTACGATCATCCTCAGTGAAATAAGTCCCACAAAAAAAGAAACTTATGATATCACTTATCGAGGGAATGTAAAAATCGATCCCCATGAACGGAATCCCCAAACAGAACAGAGTCACGCTTTTAGAAAACACACTTATGCCTGCTTCAGGGGAAAGGTGAGGTGCGGTGACGCATAAAACTCGAGTTTGAAATGAGCACAGATACCCTTCCGAAAACCGAATATGGAATGGACACGACCTACTCCTTGCTCAATCAACTGGACTCACCAGACCCTGTTCATCGCACAAGTATCTATCCGACTAGTAAGCATCTTAAAAGCTAAGTCTTGATATCTCTGTGTAAGTGCATCAAGGGTGTGTAAAGCGGCCTAAAACCAGCAGGGAAAATCAGCTCAGACCCATTCTGAGGATACATTTCCAACACAAAGAAGAAACAAGCAGGGCAAAACAGAGAGAAATTCTTCCAAAATGCGTTCAGGGACTGGCATGCAACCAGGATTGACCACATCTACAGCCCCAGCGGCAGAAGACATAAGGCTGGACACTCTTGGGGCTGAGACGATTGGTGAGGTTGGGAAAGCAAATGCAGACCCTTGAAAGGAATCCTGCGTGCTCCCCATTCCATGGCTCCCAACTCTCCAGGTTCAACGCAATCTTCCGACAGCGAAAGCACTCATTGGAAACCCAGCGGATGCTACACCGTGGGATCGGGAAAGCTTTCTGAAACTCACCTCAGTTTTCCTCTCCTGGTGCTCGTGTTCTCCATTCAGGCCCCCTTACTAACAATCTCCCCACTTGGAGACTCGGCGCCTTTCCATGCCTCTTTCGTACCGTCTGCAATTTGTCCGCAGGATGAACTGCAAGAGGGGGAACCAATGAGAGACTCGCTGGAGGTGTTTGGTCGGGCACATGTCACTCTCATTTCCCATCACGAAGAAGAATTCACCAGCGGTTCAGCCTGCCACCGCGGATCGACAATAGGGCGTGAAGCCATCCAGCCGTGTTGCGTCCCACTCACAAAAAAGCGACTTGGGAAATGGAGCTCAGGGGCCCTGCACTTCCCAAACCTGCAGAGTTCTAAACGATAACTATCGCCCCAAAATATATTGAGGTCAGGCTACGAAGAGGCGCTGAACGCAAGGCAGAACTGCAGGAAACGGATGTCAACGGGTACATCGGAATGGCCCCGATAGCACATGAAAAGCGCCAGAACGTGGACAATGATGCGGTTGGCCAAAAAGGGCGTATGCGTTTTTTCCTGAATATATTCAGGAAAAAACGCATACGCCCTTTTTGGCCAACCAAGCAACCTGGGAGAGCAAATCAGCACTACAAAGAAATCTCTCGCCCCCCCCCCCCCCGGGGCAAAAGGGCCAGGCGAAAAAAGTCTAAAAACCAGAAAGGCAGGACAGCCCACGGAGTCAAGGGAGCCTTGTTAAGCTGATGGGCGGGATGTCAATGGCCAACAGCCAATCTTCACAAGTGTATCCTCTTTCCCAAACCATGTCAAACACAGAACCACAGAGCATAGGGCACTTCCCCACATGGGCGTTGACCTTGGGAAAATGAAAAAATCAACCAGACACAGGGACCCCAAAGTTGAGGGCTGCTGTCTTGACAAGAACCTCCACTCCGGTACACGTTTCATATCCCAGGAAAGAGCCAAGTGGACAAAGACGAGTGGACAAGTGGACAAAGACAAGTGGACAAGTGGACAAGTGGTGCTACGTAGGTCCAATGGAGTGTCACTCAGCCATGAAATCCACGTCATGAGGCTGGTAGCAGCATCCTGAGTGGATTTAGGTACGATCATCCTCAGTGAAATAAGTCCCACAAAAAAAGAAACTTATGATATCACTTATCGAGGGAATGTAAAAATCGCTCCCCATGAACGGAATCCCCAAACAGAACAGAGTCACGCTTTTAGAAAACACACTTATGCCTGCTTCAGGGGAAAGGTGAGGTGCGGTGACGCATAAAACTCGAGTTTGAAATGAGCACAGATACCCTTCCGAAAACCGAATATGGAATGGACACGACCTACTCCTTGCTCAATCAACTGGACTCACCAGACCCTGTTCATCGCACAAGTATCTATCCGACTAGTAAGCATCTTAAAAGCTAAGTCTTGATATCTCTGTGTAAGTGCATCAAGGGTGTGTAAAGCGGCCTAAAACCAGCAGGGAAAATCAGCTCAGACCCATTCTGAGGATACATTTCCAACACAAAGAAGAAACAAGCAGGGCAAAACAGAGAGAAATTCTTCCAAAATGCGTTCAGGGACTGGCATGCAACCAGGATTGACCACATCTACAGCCCCAGCGGCAGAAGACATAAGGCTGGACACTCTTGGGGCTGAGACGATTGGTGAGGTTGGGAAAGCAAATGCAGACCCTTGAAAGGAATCCTGCGTGCTCCCCATTCCATGGCTCCCAACTCTCCAGGTTCAACGCAATCTTCCGACAGCGAAAGCACTCATTGGAAACCCAGCGGATGCTACACCGTGGGATCGGGAAAGCTTTCTGAAACTCACCTCAGTTTTCCTCTCCTGGTGCTCGTGTTCTCCATTCAGGCCCCCTTACTAACAATCTCCCCACTTGGAGACTCGGCGCCTTTCCATGCCTCTTTCGTACCGTCTGCAATTTGTCCGCAGGATGAACTGCAAGAGGGGGAACCAATGAGAGACTCGCTGGAGGTGTTTGGTCGGGCACATGTCACTCTCATTTCCCATCACGAAGAAGAATTCACCAGCGGTTCAGCCTGCCACCGCGGATCGACAATAGGGCGTGAAGCCATCCAGCCGTGTTGCGTCCCACTCACAAAAAAGCGACTTGGGAAATGGAGCTCAGGGGCCCTGCACTTCCCAAACCTGCAGAGTTCTAAACGATAACTATCGCCCCAAAATATATTGAGGTCAGGCTACGAAGAGGCGCTGAACGCAAGGCAGAACTGCAGGAAACGGATGTCAACGGGTACATCGGAATGGCCCCGATAGCACATGAAAAGCGCCAGAACGTGGACAATGATGCGGTTGGCCAAAAAGGGCGTATGCGTTTTTTCCTGAATATATTCAGGAAAAAACGCATACGCCCTTTTTGGCCAACCAAGCAACCTGGGAGAGCAAATCAGCACTACAAAGAAATCTCTCGCCCCCCCCCCCCGGGGCAAAAGGGCCAGGCGAAAAAAGTCTAAAAACCAGAAAGGCAGGACAGCCCACGGAGTCAAGGGAGCCTTGTTAAGCTGATGGGCGGGATGTCAATGGCCAACAGCCAATCTTCACAAGTGTATCCTCTTTCCCAAACCATGTCAAACACAGAACCACAGAGCATAGGGCACTTCCCCACATGGGCGTTGACCTTGGGAAAATGAAAAAATCAACCAGACACAGGGACCCCAAAGTTGAGGGCTGCTGTCTTGACAAGAACCTCCACTCCGGTACACGTTTCATATCCCAGGAAAGAGCCAAGTGGACAAAGACGAGTGGACAAGTGGACAAAGACAAGTGGACAAGTGGACAAGTGGTGCTACGTAGGTCCAATGGAGTGTCACTCAGCCATGAAATCCACGTCATGAGGCTGGTAGCAGCATCCTGAGTGGATTTAGGTACGATCATCCTCAGTGAAATAAGTCCCACAAAAAAAGAAACTTATGATATCACTTATCGAGGGAATGTAAAAATCGCTCCCCATGAACGGAATCCCCAAACAGAACAGAGTCACGCTTTTAGAAAACACACTTATGCCTGCTTCAGGGGAAAGGTGAGGTGCGGTGACGCATAAAACTCGAGTTTGAAATGAGCACAGATACCCTTCCGAAAACCGAATATGGAATGGACACGACCTACTCCTTGCTCAATCAACTGGACTCACCAGACCCTGTTCATCGCACAAGTATCTATCCGACTAGTAAGCATCTTAAAAGCTAAGTCTTGATATCTCTGTGTAAGTGCATCAAGGGTGTGTAAAGCGGCCTAAAACCAGCAGGGAAAATCAGCTCAGACCCATTCTGAGGATACATTTCCAACACAAAGAAGAAACAAGCAGGGCAAAACAGAGAGAAATTCTTCCAAAATGCGTTCAGGGACTGGCATGCAACCAGGATTGACCACATCTACAGCCCCAGCGGCAGAAGACATAAGGCTGGACACTCTTGGGGCTGAGACGATTGGTGAGGTTGGGAAAGCAAATGCAGACCCTTGAAAGGAATCCTGCGTGCTCCCCATTCCATGGCTCCCAACTCTCCAGGTTCAACGCAATCTTCCGACAGCGAAAGCACTCATTGGAAACCCAGCGGATGCTACACCGTGGGATCGGGAAAGCTTTCTGAAACTCACCTCAGTTTTCCTCTCCTGGTGCTCGTGTTCTCCATTCAGGCCCCCTTACTAACAATCTCCCCACTTGGAGACTCGGCGCCTTTCCATGCCTCTTTCGTACCGTCTGCAATTTGTCCGCAGGATGAACTGCAAGAGGGGGAACCAATGAGAGACTCGCTGGAGGTGTTTGGTCGGGCACATGTCACTCTCATTTCCCATCACGAAGAAGAATTCACCAGCGGTTCAGCCTGCCACCGCGGATCGACAATAGGGCGTGAAGCCATCCAGCCGTGTTGCGTCCCACTCACAAAAAAAGCGACTTGGGAAATGGAGCTCAGGGGCCCTGCACTTCCCAAACCTGCAGAGTTCTAAACGATAACTATCGCCCCAAAATATATTGAGGTCAGGCTACGAAGAGGCGCTGTACGCAAGGCAGAACTGCAGGAAACGGATGTCAACGGGTACATCGGAATGGCCCCGATAGCACATGAAAAGCGCCAGAACGTGGACAATGATGCGGTTGGCCAAAAAGGGCGTATGCGTTTTTTCCTGAATATATTCAGGAAAAAACGCATACGCCCTTTTTGGCCAACCAAGCAACCTGGGAGAGCAAATCAGCACTACAAAGAAATCTCTCGCCTCCCCCCCGGGGCAAAAGGGCCAGGCGAAAAAAGTCTAAAAACCAGAAAGGCAGGACAGCCCACGGAGTCAAGGGAGCCTTGTTAAGCTGATGGGCGGGATGTCAATGGCCAACAGCCAATCTTCACAAGTGTATCCTCTTTCCCAAACCATGTAAAACACAGAACCACAGAGCATAGGGCACTTCCCCACATGGGCGTTGACCTTGGGAAAATGAAAAAATCAACCAGACACAGGGACCCCAAAGTTGAGGGCTGCTGTCTTGACAAGAACCTCCACTCCGGTACACGTTTCATATCCCAGGAAAGAGCCAAGTGGACAAAGACGAGTGGACAAGTGGACAAAGACAAGTGGACAAGTGGACAAGTGGTGCTACGTAGGTCCAATGGAGTGTCACTCAGCCATGAAATCCACGTCATGAGGCTGGTAGCAGCATCCTGAGTGGATTTAGGTACGATCATCCTCAGTGAAATAAGTCCCACAAAAAAAGAAACTTATGATATCACTTATCGAGGGAATGTAAAAATCGCTCCCCATGAACGGAATCCCCAAACAGAACAGAGTCACGCTTTTAGAAAACACACTTATGCCTGCTTCAGGGGAAAGGTGAGGTGCGGTGACGCATAAAACTCGAGTTTGAAATGAGCACAGATACCCTTCCGAAAACCGAATATGGAATGGACACGACCTACTCCTTGCTCAATCAACTGGACTCACCAGACCCTGTTCATCGCACAAGTATCTATCCGACTAGTAAGCATCTTAAAAGCTAAGTCTTGATATCTCTGTGTAAGTGCATCAAGGGTGTGTAAAGCGGCCTAAAACCAGCAGGGAAAATCAGCTCAGACCCATTCTGAGGATACATTTCCAACACAAAGAAGAAACAAGCAGGGCAAAACAGAGAGAAATTCTTCCAAAATGCGTTCAGGGACTGGCATGCAACCAGGATTGACCACATCTACAGCCCCAGCGGCAGAAGACATAAGGCTGGACACTCTTGGGGCTGAGACGATTGGTGAGGTTGGGAAAGCAAATGCAGACCCTTGAAAGGAATCCTGCGTGCTCCCCATTCCATGGCTCCCAACTCTCCAGGTTCAACGCAATCTTCCGACAGCGAAAGCACTCATTGGAAACCCAGCGGATGCTACACCGTGGGATCGGGAAAGCTTTCTGAAACTCACCTCAGTTTTCCTCTCCTGGTGCTCGTGTTCTCCATTCAGGCCCCCTTACTAACAATCTCCCCACTTGGAGACTCGGCGCCTTTCCATGCCTCTTTCGTACCGTCTGCAATTTGTCCGCAGGATGAACTGCAAGAGGGGGAACCAATGAGAGACTCGCTGGAGGTGTTTGGTCGGGCACATGTCACTCTCATTTCCCATCACGAAGAAGAATTCACCAGCGGTTCAGCCTGCCACCGCGGATCGACAATAGGGCGTGAAGCCATCCAGCCGTGTTGCGTCCCACTCACAAAAAAGCGACTTGGGAAATGGAGCTCAGGGGCCCTGCACTTCCCAAACCTGCAGAGTTCTAAACGATAACTATCGCCCCAAAATATATTGAGGTCAGGCTACGAAGAGGCGCTGAACGCAAGGCAGAACTGCAGGAAACGGATGTCAACGGGTACATCGGAATGGCCCCGATAGCACATGAAAAGCGCCAGAACGTGGACAATGATGCGGTTGGCCAAAAAGGGCGTATGCGTTTTTTCCTGAATATATTCAGGAAAAAACGCATACGCCCTTTTTGGCCAACCAAGCAACCTGGGAGAGCAAATCAGCACTACAAAGAAATCTCTCGCCCCCCCCCCCCCCGGGGCAAAAGGGCCAGGCGAAAAAAGTCTAAAAACCAGAAAGGCAGGACAGCCCACGGAGTCAAGGGAGCCTTGTTAAGCTGATGGGCGGGATGTCAATGGCCAACAGCCAATCTTCACAAGTGTATCCTCTTTCCCAAACCATGTCAAACACAGAACCACAGAGCATAGGGCACTTCCCCACATGGGCGTTGACCTTGGGAAAATGAAAAAATCAACCAGACACATGGACCCCAAAGTTGAGGGCTGCTGTCTTGACAAGAACCTCCACTCCGGTACACGTTTCATATCCCAGGAAAGAGCCAAGTGGACAAAGACGAGTGGACAAGTGGACAAAGACAAGTGGACAAGTGGACAAGTGGTGCTACGTAGGTCCAATGGAGTGTCACTCAGCCATGAAATCCACGTCATGAGGCTGGTAGCAGCATCCTGAGTGGATTTAGGTACGATCATCCTCAGTGAAATAAGTCCCACAAAAAAAGAAACTTATGATATCACTTATCGAGGGAATGTAAAAATCGCTCCCCATGAACGGAATCCCCAAACAGAACAGAGTCACGCTTTTAGAAAACACACTTATGCCTGCTTCAGGGGAAAGGTGAGGTGCGGTGACGCATAAAACTCGAGTTTGAAATGAGCACAGATACCCTTCCGAAAACCGAATATGGAATGGACACGACCTACTCCTTGCTCAATCAACTGGACTCACCAGACCCTGTTCATCGCACAAGTATCTATCCGACTAGTAAGCATCTTAAAAGCTAAGTCTTGATATCTCTGTGTAAGTGCATCAAGGGTGTGTAAAGCGGCCTAAAACCAGCAGGGAAAATCAGCTCAGACCCATTCTGAGGATACATTTCCAACACAAAGAAGAAACAAGCAGGGCAAAACAGAGAGAAATTCTTCCAAAATGCGTTCAGGGACTGGCATGCAACCAGGATTGACCACATCTACAGCCCCAGCGGCAGAAGACATAAGGCTGGACACTCTTGGGGCTGAGACGATTGGTGAGGTTGGGAAAGCAAATGCAGACCCTTGAAAGGAATCCTGCGTGCTCCCCATTCCATGGCTCCCAACTCTCCAGGTTCAACGCAATCTTCCGACAGCGAAAGCACTCATTGGAAACCCAGCGGATGCTACACCGTGGGATCGGGAAAGCTTTCTGAAACTCACCTCAGTTTTCCTCTCCTGGTGCTCGTGTTCTCCATTCAGGCCCCCTTACTAACAATCTCCCCACTTGGAGACTCGGCGCCTTTCCATGCCTCTTTCGTACCGTCTGCAATTTGTCCGCAGGATGAACTGCAAGAGGGGGAACCAATGAGAGACTCGCTGGAGGTGTTTGGTCGGGCACATGTCACTCTCATTTCCCATCACGAAGAAGAATTCACCAGCGGTTCAGCCTGCCACCGCGGATCGACAATAGGGCGTGAAGCCATCCAGCCGTGTTGCGTCCCACTCACAAAAAAGCGACTTGGGAAATGGAGCTCAGGGGCCCTGCACTTCCCAAACCTGCAGAGTTCTAAACGATAACTATCGCCCCAAAATATATTGAGGTCAGGCTACGAAGAGGCGCTGAACGCAAGGCAGAACTGCAGGAAACGGATGTCAACGGGTACATCGGAATGGCCCCGATAGCACATGAAAAGCGCCAGAACGTGGACAATGATGCGGTTGGCCAAAAAGGGCGTATGCGTTTTTTCCTGAATATATTCAGGAAAAAACGCATACGCCCTTTTTGGCCAACCAAGCAACCTGGGAGAGCAAATCAGCACTACAAAGAAATCTCTCGCCCCCCCCCCCCCCCCGGGGCAAAAGGGCCAGGCGAAAAAAGTCTAAAAACCAGAAAGGCAGGACAGCCCACGGAGTCAAGGGAGCCTTGTTAAGCTGATGGGCGGGATGTCAATGGCCAACAGCCAATCTTCACAAGTGTATCCTCTTTCCCAAACCATGTAAAACACAGAACCACAGAGCATAGGGCACTTCCCCACATGGGCGTTGACCTTGGGAAAATGAAAAAATCAACCAGACACAGGGACCCCAAAGTTGAGGGCTGCTGTCTTGACAAGAACCTCCACTCCGGTACACGTTTCATATCCCAGGAAAGAGCCAAGTGGACAAAGACGAGTGGACAAGTGGACAAAGACAAGTGGACAAGTGGACAAGTGGTGCTACGTAGGTCCAATGGAGTGTCACTCAGCCATGAAATCCACGTCATGAGGCTGGTAGCAGCATCCTGAGTGGATTTAGGTACGATCATCCTCAGTGAAATAAGTCCCACAAAAAAAGAAACTTATGATATCACTTATCGAGGGAATGTAAAAATCGCTCCCCATGAACGGAATCCCCAAACAGAACAGAGTCACGCTTTTAGAAAACACACTTATGCCTGCTTCAGGGGAAAGGTGAGGTGCGGTGACGCATAAAACTCGAGTTTGAAATGAGCACAGATACCCTTCCGAAAACCGAATATGGAATGGACACGACCTACTCCTTGCTCAATCAACTGGACTCACCAGACCCTGTTCATCGCACAAGTATCTATCCGACTAGTAAGCATCTTAAAAGCTAAGTCTTGATATCTCTGTGTAAGTGCATCAAGGGTGTGTAAAGCGGCCTAAAACCAGCAGGGAAAATCAGCTCAGACCCATTCTGAGGATACATTTCCAACACAAAGAAGAAACAAGCAGGGCAAAACAGAGAGAAATTCTTCCAAAATGCGTTCAGGGACTGGTATGCAACCAGGATTGACCACATCTACAGCCCCAGCGGCAGAAGACATAAGGCTGGACACTCTTGGGGCTGAGACGATTGGTGAGGTTGGGAAAGCAAATGCAGACCCTTGAAAGGAATCCTGCGTGCTCCCCATTCCATGGCTCCCAACTCTCCAGGTTCAACGCAATCTTCCGACAGCGAAAGCACTCATTGGAAACCCAGCGGATGCTACACCGTGGGATCGGGAAAGCTTTCTGAAACTCACCTCAGTTTTCCTCTCCTGGTGCTCGTGTTCTCCATTCAGGCCCCCTTACTAACAATCTCCCCACTTGGAGACTCGGCGCCTTTCCATGCCTCTTTCGTACCGTCTGCAATTTGTCCGCAGGATGAACTGCAAGAGGGGGAACCAATGAGAGACTCGCTGGAGGTGTTTGGTCGGGCACATGTCACTCTCATTTCCCATCACGAAGAAGAATTCACCAGCGGTTCAGCCTGCCACCGCGGATCGACAATAGGGCGTGAAGCCATCCAGCCGTGTTGCGTCCCACTCACAAAAAAGCGACTTGGGAAATGGAGCTCAGGGGCCCTGCACTTCCCAAACCTGCAGAGTTCTAAACGATAACTATCGCCCCAAAATATATTGAGGTCAGGCTACGAAGAGGCGCTGAACGCAAGGCAGAACTGCAGGAAACGGATGTCAACGGGTACATCGGAATGGCCCCGATAGCACATGAAAAGCGCCAGAACGTGGACAATGATGCGGTTGGCCAAAAAGGGCGTATGCGTTTTTTCCTGAATATATTCAGGAAAAAACGCATACGCCCTTTTTGGCCAACCAAGCAACCTGGGAGAGCAAATCAGCACTACAAAGAAATCTCTCGCCCCCCCCCGGGGGCAAAAGGGCCAGGCGAAAAAAGTCTAAAAACCAGAAAGGCAGGACAGCCCACGGAGTCAAGGGAGCCTTGTTAAGCTGATGGGCGGGATGTCAATGGCCAACAGCCAATCTTCACAAGTGTATCCTCTTTCCCAAACCATGTAAAACACAGAACCACAGAGCATAGGGCACTTCCACACATGGGCGTTGACCTTGGGAAAATGAAAAAATCAACCAGACACAGGGACCCCAAAGTTGAGGGCTGCTGTCTTGACAAGAACCTCCACTCCGGTACACGTTTCATATCCCAGGAAAGAGCCAAGTGGACAAAGACGAGTGGACAAGTGGACAAAGACAAGTGGACAAGTGGACAAGTGGTGCTACGTAGGTCCACTGGAGTGTCACTCAGCCATGAAATCCACGTCATGAGGCTGGTAGCAGCATCCTGAGTGGATTTAGGTACGATCATCCTCAGTGAAATAAGTCCCACAAAAAAAGAAACTTATGATATCACTTATCGAGGGAATGTAAAAATCGCTCCCCATGAACGGAATCCCCAAACAGAACAGAGTCACGCTTTTAGAAAACACACTTATGCCTGCTTCAGGGGAAAGGTGAGGTGCGGTGACGCATAAAACTCGAGTTTGAAATGAGCACAGATACCCTTCCGAAAACCGAATATGGAATGGACACGACCTACTCCTTGCTCAATCAACTGGACTCACCAGACCCTGTTCATCGCACAAGTATCTATCCGACTAGTAAGCATCTTAAAAGCTAAGTCTTGATATCTCTGTGTAAGTGCATCAAGGGTGTGTAAAGCGGCCTAAAACCAGCAGGGAAAATCAGCTCAGACCCATTCTGAGGATACATTTCCAACACAAAGAAGAAACAAGCAGGGCAAAACAGAGAGAAATTCTTCCAAAATGCGTTCAGGGACTGGCATGCAACCAGGATTGACCACATCTACAGCCCCAGCGGCAGAAGACATAAGGCTGGACACTCTTGGGGCTGAGACGATTGGTGAGGTTGGGAAAGCAAATGCAGACCCTTGAAAGGAATCCTGCGTGCTCCCCATTCCATGGCTCCCAACTCTCCAGGTTCAACGCAATCTTCCGACAGCGAAAGCACTCATTGGAAACCCAGCGGATGCTACACCGTGGGATCGGGAAAGCTTTCTGAAACTCACCTCAGTTTTCCTCTCCTGGTGCTCGTGTTCTCCATTCAGGCCCCCTTACTAACAATCTCCCCACTTGGAGACTCGGCGCCTTTCCATGCCTCTTTCGTACTGTCTGCAATTTGTCCGCAGGATGAACTGCAAGAGGGGGAACCAATGAGAGACTCGCTGGAGGTGTTTGGTCGGGCACATGTCACTCTCATTTCCCATCACGAAGAAGAATTCACCAGCGGTTCAGCCTGCCACCGCGGATCGACAATAGGGCGTGAAGCCATCCAGCCGTGTTGCGTCCCACTCACAAAAAAGCGACTTGGGAAATGGAGCTCAGGGGCCCTGCACTTCCCAAACCTGCAGAGTTCTAAACGATAACTATCGCCCCAAAATATATTGAGGTCAGGCTACGAAGAGGCGCTGAACGCAAGGCAGAACTGCAGGAAACGGATGTCAACGGGTACATCGGAATGGCCCCGATAGCACATGAAAAGAGCCAGAACGTGGACAATGATGCGGTTGGCCAAAAAGGGCGTATGCGTTTTTTCCTGAATATATTCAGGAAAAAACGCATACGCCCTTTTTGGCCAACCAAGCAACCTGGGAGAGCAAATCAGCACTACAAAGAAATCTCTCGCCCCCCCCCCCGGGGCAAAAGGGCCAGGCGAAAAAAGTCTAAAAACCAGAAAGGCAGGACAGCCCACGGAGTCAAGGGAGCCTTGTTAAGCTGATGGGCGGGATGTCAATGGCCAACAGCCAATCTTCACAAGTGTATCCTCTTTCCCAAACCATGTAAAACACAGAACCACAGAGCATAGGGCACTTCCCCACATGGGCGTTGACCTTGGGAAAATGAAAAAATCAACCAGACACAGGGACCCCAAAGTTGAGGGCTGCTGTCTTGACAAGAACCTCCACTCCGGTACACGTTTCATATCCCAGGAAAGAGCCAAGTGGACAAAGACGAGTGGACAAGTGGACAAAGACAAGTGGACAAGTGGACAAGTGGTGCTACGTAGGTCCAATGGAGTGTCACTCAGCCATGAAATCCACGTCATGAGGCTGGTAGCAGCATCCTGAGTGGATTTAGGTACGATCATCCTCAGTGAAATAAGTCCCACAAAAAAAGAAACTTATGATATCACTTATCGAGGGAATGTAAAAATCGCTCCCCATGAACGGAATCCCCAAACAGAACAGAGTCACGCTTTTAGAAAACACACTTATGCCTGCTTCAGGGGAAAGGTGAGGTGCGGTGACGCATAAAACTCGAGTTTGAAATGAGCACAGATACCCTTCCGAAAACCGAATATGGAATGGACACGACCTACTCCTTGCTCAATCAACTGGACTCACCAGACCCTGTTCATCGCACAAGTATCTATCCGACTAGTAAGCATCTTAAAAGCTAAGTCTTGATATCTCTGTGTAAGTGCATCAAGTGTGTGTAAAGTGGCCTAAAACCAGCAGGGAAAATCAGCTCAGACCCATTCTGAGGATACATTTCCAACACAAAGAAGAAACAAGCAGGGCAAAACAGAGAGAAATTCTTCCAAAATGCGTTCAGGGACTGGCATGCAACCAGGATTGACCACATCTACAGCCCCAGCGGCAGAAGACATAAGGCTGGACACTCTTGGGGCTGAGACGATTGGTAAGGTTGGGAAAGCAAATGCAGACCCTTGAAAGGAATCCTGCGTGCTCCCCATTCCATGGCTCCCAACTCTCCAGGTTCAACGCAATCTTCCGACAGCGAAAGCACTCATTGGAAACCCAGCGGATGCTACACCGTGGGATCGGGAAAGCTTTCTGAAACTCACCTCAGTTTTCCTCTCCTGGTGCTCGTGTTCTCCATTCAGGCCCCCTTACTAACAATCTCCCCACTTGGAGACTCGGCGCCTTTCCATGCCTCTTTCGTACCGTCTGCAATTTGTCCGCAGGATGAACTGCAAGAGGGGGAACCAATGAGAGACTCGCTGGAGGTGTTTGGTCGGGCACATGTCACTCTCATTTCCCATCACGAAGAAGAATTCACCAGCGGTTCAGCCTGCCACCGCGGATCGACAATAGGGCGTGAAGCCATCCAGCCGTGTTGCGTCCCACTCACAAAAAAGCGACTTGGGAAATGGAGCTCAGGGGCCCTGCACTTCCCAAACCTGCAGAGTTCTAAACGATAACTATCGCCCCAAAATATATTGAGGTCAGGCTACGAAGAGGCGCTGAACGCAAGGCAGAACTGCAGGAAATGGATGTCAACGGGTACATCGGAATGGCCCCGATAGCACATGAAAAGCGCCAGAACGTGGACAATGATGCAGTTGGCCAAAAAGGGCGTATGCGTTTTTTCCTGAATATATTCAGGAAAAAACGCATACGCCCTTTTTGGCCAACCAAGCAACCTGGGAGAGCAAATCAGCACTACAAAGAAATCTCTCGCCCACCCCCCCCCCGGGGCAAAAGGGCCAGGCGAAAAAAGTCTAAAAACCAGAAAGGCAGGACAGCCCACGGAGTCAAGGGAGCCTTGTTAAGCTGATGGGCGGGATGTCAATGGCCAACAGCCAATCTTCACAAGTGTATCCTCTTTCCCAAACCATGTCAAACACAGAACCACAGAGCATAGGGCACTTCCCCACATGGGCGTTGACCTTGGGAAAATGAAAAAATCAACCAGACACAGGGACCCCAAAGTTGAGGGCTGCTGTCTTGACAAGAACCTCCACTCCGGTACACGTTTCATATCCCAGGAAAGAGCCAAGTGGACAAAGACGAGTGGACAAGTGGACAAAGACAAGTGGACAAGTGGTGCTACGTAGGTCCAATGGAGTGTCACTCAGCCATGAAATCCACGTCATGAGGCTGGTAGCAGCATCCTGAGTGGATTTAGGTACGATCATCCTCAGTGAAATAAGTCCCACAAAAAAAGAAACTTATGATATCACTTATCGAGGGAATGTAAAAATCGCTCCCCATGAACGGAATCCCCAAACAGAACAGAGTCACGCTTTTAGAAAACACACTTATGCCTGCTTCAGGGGAAAGGTGAGGTGCGGTGACGCATAAAACTCGAGTTTGAAATGAGCACAGATACCCTTCCGAAAACCGAATATGGAATGGACACGACCTACTCCTTGCTCAATCAACTGGACTCACCAGACCCTGTTCATCGCACAAGTATCTATCCGACTAGTAAGCATCTTAAAAGCTAAGTCTTGATATCTCTGTGTAAGTGCATCAAGGGTGTGTAAAGCGGCCTAAAACCAGCAGGGAAAATCAGCTCAGACCCATTCTGAGGATACATTTCCAACACAAAGAAGAAACAAGCAGCGCAAAACAGAGAGAAATTCTTCCAAAATGCGTTCAGGGACTGGCATGCAACCAGGATTGACCACATCTACAGCCCCAGCGGCAGAAGACATAAGGCTGGACACTCTTGGGGCTGAGACGATTGGTGAGGTTGGGAAAGCAAATGCAGACCCTTGAAAGGAATCCTGCGTGCTCCCCATTCCATGGCTCCCAACTCTCCAGGTTCAACGCAATCTTCCGACAGCGAAAGCACTCATTGGAAACCCAGCGGATGCTACACCGTGGGATCGGGAAAGCTTTCTGAAACTCACCTCAGTTTTCCTCTCCTGGTGCTCGTGTTCTCCATTCAGGCCCCCTTACTAACAATCTCCCCACTTGGAGACTCGGCGCCTTTCCATGCCTCTTTCGTACTGTCTGCAATTTGTCCGCAGGATGAACTGCAAGAGGGGGAACCAATGAGAGACTCGCTGGAGGTGTTTGGTCGGGCACATGTCACTCTCATTTCCCATCACAAAGAAGAATTCACCAGCGGTTCAGCCTGCCACCGCGGATCGACAATAGGGCGTGAAGCCATCCAGCCGTGTTGCGTCCCACTCACAAAAAAGCGACTTGGGAAATGGAGCTCAGGGGCCCTGCACTTCCCAAACCTGCAGAGTTCTAAACGATAACTATCGCCCCAAAATATATTGAGGTCAGGCTACGAAGAGGCGCTGAACGCAAGGCAGAACTGCAGGAAACGGATGTCAACGGCTACATCGGAATGGCCCCGATAGCACATGAAAAGCGCCAGAACGTGGACAATGATGCGGTTGGCCAAAAAGGGCGTATGCGTTTTTTCCTGAATATATTCAGGAAAAAACGCATACGCCCTTTTTGGCCAACCAAGCAACCTGGGAGAGCAAATCAGCACTACAAAGAAATCTCTCGCCCCCCCCCCCCCCGGGGCAAAATGGCCAGGCGAAAAAAGTCTAAAAACCAGAAAGGCAGGACAGCCCACGGAGTCAAGGGAGCCTTGTTAAGCTGATGGGCGGGATGTCAATGGCCAACAGCCAATCTTCACAAGTGTATCCTCTTTCCCAAACCATGTAAAACACAGAACCACAGAGCATAGGGCACTTCCCCACATGGGCGTTGACCTTGGGAAAATGAAAAAATCAACCAGACACAGGGACCCCAAAGTTGAGGGCTGCTGTCTTGACAAGAACCTCCACTCCGGTACACGTTTCATATCCCAGGAAAGAGCCAAGTGGACAAAGACGAGTGGACAAGTGGACAAAGACAAGTGGACAAGTGGACAAGTGGTGCTACGTAGGTCCAATGGAGTGTCACTCAGCCATGAAATCCACGTCATGAGGCTGGTAGCAGCATCCTGAGTGGATTTAGGTACGATCATCCTCAGTGAAATAAGTCCCACAAAAAAAGAAACTTATGATATCACTTATCGAGGGAATGTAAAAATCGCTCCCCATGAACGGAATCCCCAAACAGAACAGAGTCACGCTTTTAGAAAACACACTTATGCCTGCTTCAGGGGAAAGGTGAGGTGCGGTGACGCATAAAACTCGAGTTTGAAATGAGCACAGATACCCTTCCGAAAACCGAATATGGAATGGACACGACCTACTCCTTGCTCAATCAACTGGACTCACCAGACCCTGTTCATCGCACAAGTATCTATCCGACTAGTAAGCATCTTAAAAGCTAAGTCTTGATATCTCTGTGTAAGTGCATCAAGGGTGTGTAAAGCGGCCTAAAACCAGCAGGGAAAATCAGCTCAGACCCATTCTGAGGATACATTTCCAACACAAAGAAGAAACAAGCAGGGCAAAACAGAGAGAAATTCTTCCAAAATGCGTTCAGGGACTGGCATGCAACCAGGATTGACCACATCTACAGCCCCAGCGGCAGAAGACATAAGGCTGGACACTCTTGGGGCTGAGACGATTGGTAAGGTTGGGAAAGCAAATGCAGACCCTTGAAAGGAATCCTGCGTGCTCCCCATTCCATGGCTCCCAACTCTCCAGGTTCAACGCAATCTTCCGACAGCGAAAGCACTCATTGGAAACCCAGCGGATGCTACACCGTGGGATCGGGAAAGCTTTCTGAAACTCACCTCAGTTTTCCTCTCCTGGTGCTCGTGTTCTCCATTCAGGCCCCCTTACTAACAATCTCCCCACTTGGAGACTCGGCGCCTTTCCATGCCTCTTTCGTACCGTCTGCAATTTGTCCGCAGGATGAACTGCAAGAGGGGGAACCAATGAGAGACTCGCTGGAGGTGTTTGGTCGGGCACATGTCACTCTCATTTCCCATCACGAAGAAGAATTCACCAGCGGTTCAGCCTGCCACCGCGGATCGACAATAGGGCGTGAAGCCATCCAGCCGTGTTGCGTCCCACTCACAAAAAAGCGACTTGGGAAATGGAGCTCAGGGGCCCTGCACTTCCCAAACCTGCAGAGTTCTAAACGATAACTATCGCCCCAAAATATATTGAGGTCAGGCTACGAAGAGGCGCTGAACGCAAGGCAGAACTGCAGGAAACGGATGTCAACGGGTACATCGGAATGGCCCCGATAGCACATGAAAAGCGCCAGAACGTGGACAATGATGCGGTTGGCCAAAAAGGGCGTATGCGTTTTTTCCTGAATATATTCAGGAAAAAACGCATACGCCCTTTTTGGCCAACCAAGCAACCTGGGAGAGCAAATCAGCACTACAAAGAAATCTCTCGCCCCCTCCCCCGGGGCAAAAGGGCCAGGCGAAAAAAAGTCTAAAAACCAGAAAGGCAGGACAGCCCACGGAGTCAAGGGAGCCTTGTTAAGCTGATGGGCGTGATGTCAATGGCCAACAGCCAATCTTCACAAGTGTATCCTCTTTCCCAAACCATGTCAAACACAGAACCACAGAGCATAGGGCACTTCCCCACATGGGCGTTGACCTTGGGAAAATGAAAAAATCAACCAGACACAGGGACCCCAAAGTTGAGGGCTGCTGTCTTGACAAGAACCTCCACTCCGGTACACGTTTCATATCCCAGGAAAGAGCCAAGTGGACAAAGACGAGTGGACAAGTGGACAAAGACAAGTGGACAAGTGGACAAGTGGTGCTACGTAGGTCCAATGGAGTGTCACTCAGCCATGAAATCCACGTCATGAGGCTGGTAGCAGCATCCTGAGTGGATTTAGGTACGATCATCCTCAGTGAAATAAGTCCCACAAAAAAAGAAACTTATGATATCACTTATCGAGGGAATGTAAAAATCGCTCCCCATGAACGGAATCCCCAAACAGAACAGAGTCACGCTTTTAGAAAACACACTTATGCCTGCTTCAGGGGAAAGGTGAGGTGCGGTGACGCATAAAACTCGAGTTTGAAATGAGCACAGATACCCTTCCGAAAACCGAATATGGAATGGACACGACCTACTCCTTGCTCAATCAACTGGACTCACCAGACCCTGTTCATCGCACAAGTATCTATCCGACTAGTAAGCATCTTAAAAGCTAAGTCTTGATATCTCTGTGTAAGTGCATCAAGGGTGTGTAAAGCGGCCTAAAACCAGCAGGGAAAATCAGCTCAGACCCATTCTGAGGATACATTTCCAACACAAAGAAGAAACAAGCAGGGCAAAACAGAGAGAAATTCTTCCAAAATGCGTTCAGGGACTGGTATGCAACCAGGATTGACCACATCTACAGCCCCAGCGGCAGAAGACATAAGGCTGGACACTCTTGGGGCTGAGACGATTGGTGAGGTTGGGAAAGCAAATGCAGACCCTTGAAAGGAATCCTGCGTGCTCCCCATTCCATGGCTCCCAACTCTCCAGGTTCAACGCAATCTTCCGACAGCGAAAGCAGTCATTGGAAACCCAGCGGATGCTACACCGTGGGATCGGGAAAGCTTTCTGAAACTCACCTCAGTTTTCCTCTCCTGGTGCTCGTGTTCTCCATTCAGGCCCCCTTACTAACAATCTCCCCACTTGGAGACTCGGCGCCTTTCCATGCCTCTTTCGTACCGTCTGCAATTTGTCCGCAGGATGAACTGCAAGAGGGGGAACCAATGAGAGACTCGCTGGAGGTGTTTGGTCGGGCACATGTCACTCTCATTTCCCATCACGAAGAAGAATTCACCAGCGGTTCAGCCTGCCACCGCGGATCGACAATAGGGCGTGAAGCCATCCAGCCGTGTTGCGTCCCACTCACAAAAAAGCGACTTGGGAAATGGAGCTCAGGGGCCCTGCACTTCCCAAACCTGCAGAGTTCTAAACGATAACTATCGCCCCAAAATATATTGAGGTCAGGCTACGAAGAGGCGCTGAACGCAAGGCAGAACTGCAGGAAACGGATGTCAACGGGTACATCGGAATGGCCCCGATAGCACATGAAAAGCGCCAGAACGTGGACAATGATGCGGTTGGCCAAAAAGGGCGTATGCGTTTTTTCCTGAATATATTCAGGAAAAAACGCATACGCCCTTTTTGGCCAACCAAGCAACCTGGGAGAGCAAATCAGCACTACAAAGAAATCTCTCGCCCCCGCCCCCCCCGGGGCCAAAGGTCCAGGCGAAAAAAGTCTAAAAACCAGAAAGGCAGGACAGCCCACGGAGTCAAGGGAGCCTTGTTAAGCTGATGGGCGGGATGTCAATGGCCAACAGCCAATCTTCACAAGTGTATCCTCTTTCCCAAACCATGTCAAACACAGAACCACAGAGCATAGGGCACTTCCCCACATGGGCGTTGACCTTGGGAAAATGAAAAAATCAACCAGACACAGGGACCCCAAAGTTGAGGGCTGCTGTCTTGACAAGAACCTCCACTCCGGTACACGTTTCATATCCCAGGAAAGAGCCAAGTGGACAAAGACGAGTGGACAAGTGGACAAAGACAAGTGGACAAGTGGACAAGTGGTGCTACGTAGGTCCAATGGAGTGTCACTCAGCCATGAAATCCACGTCATGAGGCTGGTAGCAGCATCCTGAGTGGATTTAGGTACGATCATCCTCAGTGAAATAAGTCCCACAAAAAAAGAAACTTATGATATCACTTATCGAGGGAATGTAAAAATCGCTCCCCATGAACGGAATCCCCAAACAGAACAGAGTCACGCTTTTAGAAAACACACTTATGCCTGCTTCAGGGGAAAGGTGAGGTGCGGTGACGCATAAAACTCGAGTTTGAAATGAGCACAGATACCCTTCCGAAAACCGAATATGGAATGGACACGACCTACTCCTTGCTCAATCAACTGGACTCACCAGACCCTGTTCATCGCACAAGTATCTATCCGACTAGTAAGCATCTTAAAAGCTAAGTCTTGATATCTCTGTGTAAGTGCATCAAGGGTGTGTAAAGCGGCCTAAAACCAGCAGGGAAAATCAGCTCAGACCCATTCTGAGGATACATTTCCAACACAAAGAAGAAACAAGCAGGGCAAAACAGAGAGAAATTCTTCCAAAATGCGTTCAGGGACTGGCATGCAACCAGGATTGACCACATCTACAGCCCCAGCGGCAGAAGACATAAGGCTGGACACTCTTGGGGCTGAGACGATTGGTGAGGTTGGGAAAGCAAATGCAGACCCTTGAAAGGAATCCTGCGTGCTCCCCATTCCATGGCTCCCAACTCTCCAGGTTCAACGCAATCTTCCGACAGCGAAAGCACTCATTGGAAACCCAGCGGATGCTACACCGTGGGATCGGGAAAGCTTTCTGAAACTCACCTCAGTTTTCCTCTCCTGGTGCTCGTGTTCTCCATTCAGGCCCCCTTACTAACAATCTCCCCACTTGGAGACTCGGCGCCTTTCCATGCCTCTTTCGTACTGTCTGCAATTTGTCCGCAGGATGAACTGCAAGAGGGGGAACCAATGAGAGACTCGCTGGAGGTGTTTGGTCGGGCACATGTCACTCTCATTTCCCATCACGAAGAAGAATTCACCAGCGGTTCAGCCTGCCACCGCGGATCGACAATAGGGCGTGAAGCCATCCAGCCGTGTTGCGTCCCACTCACAAAAAAGCGACTTGGGAAATGGAGCTCAGGGGCCCTGCACTTCCCAAACCTGCAGAGTTCTAAACGATAACTATCGCCCCAAAATATATTGAGGTCAGGCTACGAAGAGGCGCTGAACGCAAGGCAGAACTGCAGGAAACGGATGTCAACGGGTACATCGGAATGGCCCCGATAGCACATGAAAAGAGCCAGAACGTGGACAATGATGCGGTTGGCCAAAAAGGGCGTATGCGTTTTTTCCTGAATATATTCAGGAAAAAACGCATACGCCCTTTTTGGCCAACCAAGCAACCTGGGAGAGCAAATCAGCACTACAAAGAAATCTCTCGCCTCCCCCCCGGGGCAAAAGGGCCAGGCGAAAAAAGTCTAAAAACCAGAAAGGCAGGACAGCCCACGGAGTCAAGGGAGCCTTGTTAAGCTGATGGGCGGGATGTCAATGGCCAACAGCCAATCTTCACAAGTGTATCCTCTTTCCCAAACCATGTAAAACACAGAACCACAGAGCATAGGGCACTTCCCCACATGGGCGTTGACCTTGGGAAAATGAAAAAATCAACCAGACACAGGGACCCCAAAGTTGAGGGCTGCTGTCTTGACAAGAACCTCCACTCCGGTACACGTTTCATATCCCAGGAAAGAGCCAAGTGGACAAAGACGAGTGGACAAGTGGACAAAGACAAGTGGACAAGTGGACAAGTGGTGCTACGTAGGTCCAATGGAGTGTCACTCAGCCATGAAATCCACGTCATGAGGCTGGTAGCAGCATCCTGAGTGGATTTAGGTACGATCATCCTCAGTGAAATAAGTCCCACAAAAAAAGAAACTTATGATATCACTTATCGAGGGAATGTAAAAATCGCTCCCCATGAACGGAATCCCCAAACAGAACAGAGTCACGCTTTTAGAAAACACACTTATGCCTGCTTCAGGGGAAAGGTGAGGTGCGGTGACGCATAAAACTCGAGTTTGAAATGAGCACAGATACCCTTCCGAAAACCGAATATGGAATGGACACGACCTACTCCTTGCTCAATCAACTGGACTCACCAGACCCTGTTCATCGCACAAGTATCTATCCGACTAGTAAGCATCTTAAAAGCTAAGTCTTGATATCTCTGTGTAAGTGCATCAAGTGTGTGTAAAGTGGCCTAAAACCAGCAGGGAAAATCAGCTCAGACCCATTCTGAGGATACATTTCCAACACAAAGAAGAAACAAGCAGGGCAAAACAGAGAGAAATTCTTCCAAAATGCGTTCAGGGACTGGCATGCAACCAGGATTGACCACATCTACAGCCCCAGCGGCAGAAGACATAAGGCTGGACACTCTTGGGGCTGAGACGATTGGTAAGGTTGGGAAAGCAAATGCAGACCCTTGAAAGGAATCCTGCGTGCTCCCCATTCCATGGCTCCCAACTCTCCAGGTTCAACGCAATCTTCCGACAGCGAAAGCACTCATTGGAAACCCAGCGGATGCTACACCGTGGGATCGGGAAAGCTTTCTGAAACTCACCTCAGTTTTCCTCTCCTGGTGCTCGTGTTCTCCATTCAGGCCCCCTTACTAACAATCTCCCCACTTGGAGACTCGGCGCCTTTCCATGCCTCTTTCGTACCGTCTGCAATTTGTCCGCAGGATGAACTGCAAGAGGGGGAACCAATGAGAGACTCGCTGGAGGTGTTTGGTCGGGCACATGTCACTCTCATTTCCCATCACGAAGAAGAATTCACCAGCGGTTCAGCCTGCCACCGCGGATCGACAATAGGGCGTGAAGCCATCCAGCCGTGTTGCGTCCCACTCACAAAAAAGCGACTTGGGAAATGGAGCTCAGGGGCCCTGCACTTCCCAAACCTGCAGAGTTCTAAACGATAACTATCGCCCCAAAATATATTGAGGTCAGGCTACGAAGAGGCGCTGAACGCAAGGCAGAACTGCAGGAAACGGATGTCAACGGGTACATCGGAATGGCCCCGATAGCACATGAAAAGCGCCAGAACGTGGACAATGATGCGGTTGGCCAAAAAGGGCGTATGCGTTTTTTCCTGAATATATTCAGGAAAAAACGCATACGCCCTTTTTGGCCAACCAAGCAACCTGGGAGAGCAAATCAGCACTACAAAGAAATCTCTCGCCCCCCCCCCCCCGGGGCAAAAGGGCCAGGCGAAAAAAGTCTAAAAACCAGAAAGGCAGGACAGCCCACGGAGTCAAGGGAGCCTTGTTAAGCTGATGGGCGGGATGTCAATGGCCAACAGCCAATCTTCACAAGTGTATCCTCTTTCCCAAACCATGTCAAACACAGAACCACAGAGCATAGGGCACTTCCCCACATGGGCGTTGACCTTGGGAAAATGAAAAAATCAACCAGACACAGGGACCCCAAAGTTGAGGGCTGCTGTCTTGACAAGAACCTCCACTCCGGTACACGTTTCATATCCCAGGAAAGAGCCAAGTGGACAAAGACGAGTGGACAAGTGGACAAAGACAAGTGGACAAGTGGACAAGTGGTGCTACGTAGGTCCAATGGAGTGTCACTCAGCCATGAAATCCACGTCATGAGGCTGGTAGCAGCATCCTGAGTGGATTTAGGTACGATCATCCTCAGTGAAATAAGTCCCACAAAAAAAGAAACTTATGATATCACTTATCGAGGGAATGTAAAAATCGCTCCCCATGAACGGAATCCCCAAACAGAACAGAGTCACGCTTTTAGAAAACACACTTATGCCTGCTTCAGGGGAAAGGTGAGGTGCGGTGACGCATAAAACTCGAGTTTGAAATGAGCACAGATACCCTTCCGAAAACCGAATATGGAATGGACACGACCTACTCCTTGCTCAATCAACTGGACTCACCAGACCCTGTTCATCGCACAAGTATCTATCCGACTAGTAAGCATCTTAAAAGCTAAGTCTTGATATCTCTGTGTAAGTGCATCAAGGGTGTGTAAAGCGGCCTAAAACCAGCAGGGAAAATCAGCTCAGACCCATTCTGAGGATACATTTCCAACACAAAGAAGAAACAAGCAGGGCAAAACAGAGAGAAATTCTTCCAAAATGCGTTCAGGGACTGGCATGCAACCAGGATTGACCACATCTACAGCCCCAGCGGCAGAAGACATAAGGCTGGACACTCTTGGGGCTGAGACGATTGGTGAGGTTGGGAAAGCAAATGCAGACCCTTGAAAGGAATCCTGCGTGCTCCCCATTCCATGGCTCCCAACTCTCCAGGTTCAACGCAATCTTCCGACAGCGAAAGCACTCATTGGAAACCCAGCGGATGCTACACCGTGGGATCGGGAAAGCTTTCTGAAACTCACCTCAGTTTTCCTCTCCTGGTGCTCGTGTTCTCCATTCAGGCCCCCTTACTAACAATCTCCCCACTTGGAGACTCGGCGCCTTTCCATGCCTCTTTCGTACCGTCTGCAATTTGTCCGCAGGATGAACTGCAAGAGGGGGAACCAATGAGAGACTCGCTGGAGGTGTTTGGTCGGGCACATGTCACTCTCATTTCCCATCACGAAGAAGAATTCACCAGCGGTTCAGCCTGCCACCGCGGATCGACAATAGGGCGTGAAGCCATCCAGCCGTGTTGCGTCCCACTCACAAAAAAGCGACTTGGGAAATGGAGCTCAGGGGCCCTGCACTTCCCAAACCTGCAGAGTTCTAAACGATAACTATCGCCCCAAAATATATTGAGGTCAGGCTACGAAGAGGCGCTGAACGCAAGGCAGAACTGCAGGAAACGGATGTCAACGGGTACATCGGAATGGCCCCGATAGCACATGAAAAGCGCCAGAACGTGGACAATGATGCGGTTGGCCAAAAAGGGCGTATGCGTTTTTTCCTGAATATATTCAGGAAAAAACGCATACGCCCTTTTTGGCCAACCAAGCAACCTGGGAGAGCAAATCAGCACTACAAAGAAATCTCTCGCCCCCCCCCCCCCGGGGCAAAAGGGCCAGGCGAAAAAAGTCTAAAAACCAGAAAGGCAGGACAGCCCACGGAGTCAAGGGAGCCTTGTTAAGCTGATGGGCGGGATGTCAATGGCCAACAGCCAATCTTCACAAGTGTATCCTCTTTCCCAAACCATGTCAAACACAGAACCACAGAGCATAGGGCACTTCCCCACATGGGCGTTGACCTTGGGAAAATGAAAAAATCAACCAGACACAGGGACCCCAAAGTTGAGGGCTGCTGTCTTGACAAGAACCTCCACTCCGGTACACGTTTCATATCCCAGGAAAGAGCCAAGTGGACAAAGACGAGTGGACAAGTGGACAAAGACAAGTGGACAAGTGGACAAGTGGTGCTACGTAGGTCCAATGGAGTGTCACTCAGCCATGAAATCCACGTCATGAGGCTGGTAGCAGCATCCTGAGTGGATTTAGGTACGATCATCCTCAGTGAAATAAGTCCCACAAAAAAAGAAACTTATGATATCACTTATCGAGGGAATGTAAAAATCGCTCCCCATGAACGGAATCCCCAAACAGAACAGAGTCACGCTTTTAGAAAACACACTTATGCCTGCTTCAGGGGAAAGGTGAGGTGCGGTGACGCATAAAACTCGAGTTTGAAATGAGCACAGATACCCTTCCGAAAACCGAATATGGAATGGACACGACCTACTCCTTGCTCAATCAACTGGACTCACCAGACCCTGTTCATCGCACAAGTATCTATCCGACTAGTAAGCATCTTAAAAGCTAAGTCTTGATATCTCTGTGTAAGTGCATCAAGGGTGTGTAAAGCGGCCTAAAACCAGCAGGGAAAATCAGCTCAGACCCATTCTGAGGATACATTTCCAACACAAAGAAGAAACAAGCAGGGCAAAACAGAGAGAAATTCTTCCAAAATGCGTTCAGGGACTGGCATGCAACCAGGATTGACCACATCTACAGCCCCAGCGGCAGAAGACATAAGGCTGGACACTCTTGGGGCTGAGACGATTGGTGAGGTTGGGAAAGCAAATGCAGACCCTTGAAAGGAATCCTGCGTGCTCCCCATTCCATGGCTCCCAACTCTCCAGGTTCAACGCAATCTTCCGACAGCGAAAGCACTCATTGGAAACCCAGCGGATGCTACACCGTGGGATCGGGAAAGCTTTCTGAAACTCACCTCAGTTTTCCTCTCCTGGTGCTCGTGTTCTCCATTCAGGCCCCCTTACTAACAATCTCCCCACTTGGAGACTCGGCGCCTTTCCATGCCTCTTTCGTACCGTCTGCAATTTGTCCGCAGGATGAACTGCAAGAGGGGGAACCAATGAGAGACTCGCTGGAGGTGTTTGGTCGGGCACATGTCACTCTCATTTCCCATCACGAAGAAGAATTCACCAGCGGTTCAGCCTGCCACCGCGGATCGACAATAGGGCGTGAAGCCATCCAGCCGTGTTGCGTCCCACTCACAAAAAAAGCGACTTGGGAAATGGAGCTCAGGGGCCCTGCACTTCCCAAACCTGCAGAGTTCTAAACGATAACTATCGCCCCAAAATATATTGAGGTCAGGCTACGAAGAGGCGCTGTACGCAAGGCAGAACTGCAGGAAACGGATGTCAACGGGTACATCGGAATGGCCCCGATAGCACATGAAAAGCGCCAGAACGTGGACAATGATGCGGTTGGCCAAAAAGGGCGTATGCGTTTTTTCCTGAATATATTCAGGAAAAAACGCATACGCCCTTTTTGGCCAACCAAGCAACCTGGGAGAGCAAATCAGCACTACAAAGAAATCTCTCGCCTCCCCCCCGGGGCAAAAGGGCCAGGCGAAAAAAGTCTAAAAACCAGAAAGGCAGGACAGCCCACGGAGTCAAGGGAGCCTTGTTAAGCTGATGGGCGGGATGTCAATGGCCAACAGCCAATCTTCACAAGTGTATCCTCTTTCCCAAACCATGTAAAACACAGAACCACAGAGCATAGGGCACTTCCCCACATGGGCGTTGACCTTGGGAAAATGAAAAAATCAACCAGACACAGGGACCCCAAAGTTGAGGGCTGCTGTCTTGACAAGAACCTCCACTCCGGTACACGTTTCATATCCCAGGAAAGAGCCAAGTGGACAAAGACGAGTGGACAAGTGGACAAAGACAAGTGGACAAGTGGACAAGTGGTGCTACGTAGGTCCACTGGAGTGTCACTCAGCCATGAAATCCACGTCATGAGGCTGGTAGCAGCATCCTGAGTGGATTTAGGTACGATCATCCTCAGTGAAATAAGTCCCACAGAAAAAGAAACTTATGATATCACTTATCGAGGGAATGTAAAAATCGCTCCCCATGAACGGAATCCCCAAACAGAACAGAGTCACGCTTTTAGAAAACACACTTATGCCTGCTTCAGGGGAAAGGTGAGGTGCGGTGACGCATAAAACTCGAGTTTGAAATGAGCACAGATACCCTTCCGAAAACCGAATATGGAATGGACACGACCTACTCCTTGCTCAATCAACTGGACTCACCAGACCCTGTTCATCGCACAAGTATCTATCCGACTAGTAAGCATCTTAAAAGCTAAGTCTTGATATCTCTGTGTAAGTGCATCAAGGGTGTGTAAAGCGGCCTAAAACCAGCAGGGAAAATCAGCTCAGACCCATTCTGAGGATACATTTCCAACACAAAGAAGAAACAAGCAGGGCAAAACAGAGAGAAATTCTTCCAAAATGCGTTCAGGGACTGGCATGCAACCAGGATTGACCACATCTACAGCCCCAGCGGCAGAAGACATAAGGCTGGACACTCTTGGGGCTGAGACGATTGGTGAGGTTGGGAAAGCAAATGCAGACCCTTGAAAGGAATCCTGCGTGCTCCCCATTCCATGGCTCCCAACTCTCCAGGTTCAACGCAATCTTCCGACAGCGAAAGCACTCATTGGAAACCCAGCGGATGCTACACCGTGGGATCGGGAAAGCTTTCTGAAACTCACCTCAGTTTTCCTCTCCTGGTGCTCGTGTTCTCCATTCAGGCCCCCTTACTAACAATCTCCCCACTTGGAGACTCGGCGCCTTTCCATGCCTCTTTCGTACCGTCTGCAATTTGTCCGCAGGATGAACTGCAAGAGGGGGAACCAATGAGAGACTCGCTGGAGGTGTTTGGTCGGGCACATGTCACTCTCATTTCCCATCACGAAGAAGAATTCACCAGCGGTTCAGCCTGCCACCGCGGATCGACAATAGGGCGTGAAGCCATCCAGCCGTGTTGCGTCCCACTCACAAAAAAGCGACTTGGGAAATGGAGCTCAGGGGCCCTGCACTTCCCAAACCTGCAGAGTTCTAAACGATAACTATCGCCCCAAAATATATTGAGGTCAGGCTACGAAGAGGCGCTGAACGCAAGGCAGAACTGCAGGAAACGGATGTCAACGGGTACATCGGAATGGCCCCGATAGCACATGAAAAGCGCCAGAACGTGGACAATGATGCGGTTGGCCAAAAAGGGCGTATGCGTTTTTTCCTGAATATATTCAGGAAAAAACGCATACGCCCTTTTTGGCCAACCAAGCAACCTGGGAGAGCAAATCAGCACTACAAAGAAATCTCTCGCCCCCCCCCCCCGGGGCAAAAGGGCCAGGCGAAAAAAGTCTAAAAACCAGAAAGGCAGGACAGCCCACGGAGTCAAGGGAGCCTTGTTAAGCTGATGGGCGGGATGTCAATGGCCAACAGCCAATCTTCACAAGTGTATCCTCTTTCCCAAACCATGTAAAACACAGAACCACAGAGCATAGGGCACTTCCCCACATGGGCGTTGACCTTGGGAAAATGAAAAAATCAACCAGACACAGGGACCCCAAAGTTGAGGGCTGCTGTCTTGACAAGAACCTCCACTCCGGTACACGTTTCATATCCCAGGAAAGAGCCAAGTGGACAAAGACGAGTGGACAAGTGGACAAAGACAAGTGGACAAGTGGACAAGTGGTGCTACGTAGGTCCAATGGAGTGTCACTCAGCCATGAAATCCACGTCATGAGGCTGGTAGCAGCATCCTGAGTGGATTTAGGTACGATCATCCTCAGTGAAATAAGTCCCACAAAAAAAGAAACTTATGATATCACTTATCGAGGGAATGTAAAAATCGCTCCCCATGAACGGAATCCCCAAACAGAACAGAGTCACGCTTTTAGAAAACACACTTATGCCTGCTTCAGGGGAAAGGTGAGGTGCGGTGACGCATAAAACTCGAGTTTGAAATGAGCACAGATACCCTTCCGAAAACCGAATATGGAATGGACACGACCTACTCCTTGCTCAATCAACTGGACTCACCAGACCCTGTTCATCGCACAAGTATCTATCCGACTAGTAAGCATCTTAAAAGCTAAGTCTTGATATCTCTGTGTAAGTGCATCAAGGGTGTGTAAAGCGGCCTAAAACCAGCAGGGAAAATCAGCTCAGACCCATTCTGAGGATACATTTCCAACACAAAGAAGAAACAAGCAGGGCAAAACAGAGAGAAATTCTTCCAAAATGCGTTCAGGGACTGGCATGCAACCAGGATTGACCACATCTACAGCCCCAGCGGCAGAAGACATAAGGCTGGACACTCTTGGGGCTGAGACGATTGGTGAGGTTGGGAAAGCAAATGCAGACCCTTGAAAGGAATCCTGCGTGCTCCCCATTCCATGGCTCCCAACTCTCCAGGTTCAACGCAATCTTCCGACAGCGAAAGCACTCATTGGAAACCCAGCGGATGCTACACCGTGGGATCGGGAAAGCTTTCTGAAACTCACCTCAGTTTTCCTCTCCTGGTGCTCGTGTTCTCCATTCAGGCCCCCTTACTAACAATCTCCCCACTTGGAGACTCGGCGCCTTTCCATGCCTCTTTCGTACCGTCTGCAATTTGTCCGCAGGATGAACTGCAAGAGGGGGAACCAATGAGAGACTCGCTGGAGGTGTTTGGTCGGGCACATGTCACTCTCATTTCCCATCACGAAGAAGAATTCACCAGCGGTTCAGCCTGCCACCGCGGATCGACAATAGGGCGTGAAGCCATCCAGCCGTGTTGCGTCCCACTCACAAAAAAGCGACTTGGGAAATGGAGCTCAGGGGCCCTGCACTTCCCAAACCTGCAGAGTTCTAAACGATAACTATCGCCCCAAAATATATTGAGGTCAGGCTACGAAGAGGCGCTGAACGCAAGGCAGAACTGCAGGAAACGGATGTCAACGGGTACATCGGAATGGCCCCGATAGCACATGAAAAGCGCCAGAACGTGGACAATGATGCGGTTGGCCAAAAAGGGCGTATGCGTTTTTTCCTGAATATATTCAGGAAAAAACGCATACGCCCTTTTTGGCCAACCAAGCAACCTGGGAGAGCAAATCAGCACTACAAAGAAATCTCTCGCCCCCCCCCGGGGGCAAAAGGGCCAGGCGAAAAAAGTCTAAAAACCAGAAAGGCAGGACAGCCCACGGAGTCAAGGGAGCCTTGTTAAGCTGATGGGCGGGATGTCAATGGCCAACAGCCAATCTTCACAAGTGTATCCTCTTTCCCAAACCATGTCAAACACAGAACCACAGAGCATAGGGCACTTCCCCACATGGGCGTTGACCTTGGGAAAATGAAAAAATCAACCAGACACAGGGACCCCAAAGTTGAGGGCTGCTGTCTTGACAAGAACCTCCACTCCGGTACACGTTTCATATCCCAGGAAAGAGCCAAGTGGACAAAGACGAGTGGACAAGTGGACAAAGACAAGTGGACAAGTGGACAAGTGGTGCTACGTAGGTCCAATGGAGTGTCACTCAGCCATGAAATCCACGTCATGAGGCTGGTAGCAGCATCCTGAGTGGATTTAGGTACGATCATCCTCAGTGAAATAAGTCCCACAAAAAAAGAAACTTATGATATCACTTATCGAGGGAATGTAAAAATCGCTCCCCATGAACGGAATCCCCAAACAGAACAGAGTCACGCTTTTAGAAAACACACTTATGCCTGCTTCAGGGGAAAGGTGAGGTGCGGTGACGCATAAAACTCGAGTTTGAAATGAGCACAGATACCCTTCCGAAAACCGAATATGGAATGGACACGACCTACTCCTTGCTCAATCAACTGGACTCACCAGACCCTGTTCATCGCACAAGTATCTATCCGACTAGTAAGCATCTTAAAAGCTAAGTCTTGATATCTCTGTGTAAGTGCATCAAGGGTGTGTAAAGCGGCCTAAAACCAGCAGGGAAAATCAGCTCAGACCCATTCTGAGGATACATTTCCAACACAAAGAAGAAACAAGCAGGGCAAAACAGAGAGAAATTCTTCCAAAATGCGTTCAGGGACTGGCATGCAACCAGGATTGACCACATCTACAGCCCCAGCGGCAGAAGACATAAGGCTGGACACTCTTGGGGCTGAGACGATTGGTGAGGTTGGGAAAGCAAATGCAGACCCTTGAAAGGAATCCTGCGTGCTCCCCATTCCATGGCTCCCAACTCTCCAGGTTCAACGCAATCTTCCGACAGCGAAAGCACTCATTGGAAACCCAGCGGATGCTACACCGTGGGATCGGGAAAGCTTTCTGAAACTCACCTCAGTTTTCCTCTCCTGGTGCTCGTGTTCTCCATTCAGGCCCCCTTACTAACAATCTCCCCACTTGGAGACTCGGCGCCTTTCCATGCCTCTTTCGTACCGTCTGCAATTTGTCCGCAGGATGAACTGCAAGAGGGGGAACCAATGAGAGACTCGCTGGAGGTGTTTGGTCGGGCACATGTCACTCTCATTTCCCATCACGAAGAAGAATTCACCAGCGGTTCAGCCTGCCACCGCGGATCGACAATAGGGCGTGAAGCCATCCAGCCGTGTTGCGTCCCACTCACAAAAAAGCGACTTGGGAAATGGAGCTCAGGGGCCCTGCACTTCCCAAACCTGCAGAGTTCTAAACGATAACTATCGCCCCAAAATATATTGAGGTCAGGCTACGAAGAGGCGCTGAACGCAAGGCAGAACTGCAGGAAACGGATGTCAACGGGTACATCGGAATGGCCCCGATAGCACATGAAAAGCGCCAGAACGTGGACAATGATGCGGTTGGCCAAAAAGGGCGTATGCGTTTTTTCCTGAATATATTCAGGAAAAAACGCATACGCCCTTTTTGGCCAACCAAGCAACCTGGGAGAGCAAATCAGCACTACAAAGAAATCTCTCGCCCCCCCCCCCCCGGGGCAAAAGGGCCAGGCGAAAAAAGTCTAAAAACCAGAAAGGCAGGACAGCCCACGGAGTCAAGGGAGCCTTGTTAAGCTGATGGGCGGGATGTCAATGGCCAACAGCCAATCTTCACAAGTGTATCCTCTTTCCCAAACCATGTAAAACACAGAACCACAGAGCATAGGGCACTTCCCCACATGGGCGTTGACCTTGGGAAAATGAAAAAATCAACCAGACACAGGGACCCCAAAGTTGAGGGCTGCTGTCTTGACAAGAACCTCCACTCCGGTACACGTTTCATATCCCAGGAAAGAGCCAAGTGGACAAAGACGAGTGGACAAGTGGACAAAGACAAGTGGACAAGTGGACAAGTGGTGCTACGTAGGTCCAATGGAGTGTCACTCAGCCATGAAATCCACGTCATGAGGCTGGTAGCAGCATCCTGAGTGGATTTAGGTACGATCATCCTCAGTGAAATAAGTCCCACAAAAAAAGAAACTTATGATATCACTTATCGAGGGAATGTAAAAATCGCTCCCCATGAACGGAATCCCCAAACAGAACAGAGTCACGCTTTTAGAAAACACACTTATGCCTGCTTCAGGGGAAAGGTGAGGTGCGGTGACGCATAAAACTCGAGTTTGAAATGAGCACAGATACCCTTCCGAAAACCGAATATGGAATGGACACGACCTACTCCTTGCTCAATCAACTGGACTCACCAGACCCTGTTCATCGCACAAGTATCTATCCGACTAGTAAGCATCTTAAAAGCTAAGTCTTGATATCTCTGTGTAAGTGCATCAAGGGTGTGTAAAGCGGCCTAAAACCAGCAGGGAAAATCAGCTCAGACCCATTCTGAGGATACATTTCCAACACAAAGAAGAAACAAGCAGGGCAAAACAGAGAGAAATTCTTCCAAAATGCGTTCAGGGACTGGCATGCAACCAGGATTGACCACATCTACAGCCCCAGCGGCAGAAGACATAAGGCTGGACACTCTTGGGGCTGAGACGATTGGTGAGGTTGGGAAAGCAAATGCAGACCCTTGAAAGGAATCCTGCGTGCTCCCCATTCCATGGCTCCCAACTCTCCAGGTTCAACGCAATCTTCCGACAGCGAAAGCACTCATTGGAAACCCAGCGGATGCTACACCGTGGGATCGGGAAAGCTTTCTGAAACTCACCTCAGTTTTCCTCTCCTGGTGCTCGTGTTCTCCATTCAGGCCCCCTTACTAACAATCTCCCCACTTGGAGACTCGGCGCCTTTCCATGCCTCTTTCGTACCGTCTGCAATTTGTCCGCAGGATGAACTGCAAGAGGGGGAACCAATGAGAGACTCGCTGGAGGTGTTTGGTCGGGCACATGTCACTCTCATTTCCCATCACGAAGAAGAATTCACCAGCGGTTCAGCCTGCCACCGCGGATCGACAATAGGGCGTGAAGCCATCCAGCCGTGTTGCGTCCCACTCACAAAAAAGCGACTTGGGAAATGGAGCTCAGGGGCCCTGCACTTCCCAAACCTGCAGAGTTCTAAACGATAACTATCGCCCCAAAATATATTGAGGTCAGGCTACGAAGAGGCGCTGAACGCAAGGCAGAACTGCAGGAAACGGATGTCAACGGGTACATCGGAATGGCCCCGATAGCACATGAAAAGCGCCAGAACGTGGACAATGATGCGGTTGGCCAAAAAGGGCGTATGCGTTTTTTCCTGAATACGCATACGCCCTTTTTGGCCAACCAAGCAACCTGGGAGAGCAAATCAGCACTACAAAGAAATCTCTCGCCCCCCCCCCGGGGGGCAAAAGGGCCAGGCGAAAAAAGTCTAAAAACCAGAAAGGCAGGACAGCCCACGGAGTCAAGGGAGCCTTGTTAAGCTGATGGGCGGGATGTCAATGGCCAACAGCCAATCTTCACAAGTGTATCCTCTTTCCCAAACCATGTAAAACACAGAACCACAGAGCATAGGGCACTTCCACACATGGGCGTTGACCTTGGGAAAATGAAAAAATCAACCAGACACAGGGACCCCAAAGTTGAGGGCTGCTGTCTTGACAAGAACCTCCACTCCGGTACACGTTTCATATCCCAGGAAAGAGCCAAGTGGACAAAGACGAGTGGACAAGTGGACAAAGACAAGTGGACAAGTGGACAAGTGGTGCTACGTAGGTCCACTGGAGTGTCACTCAGCCATGAAATCCACGTCATGAGGCTGGTAGCAGCATCCTGAGTGGATTTAGGTACGATCATCCTCAGTGAAATAAGTCCCACAAAAAAAGAAACTTATGATATCACTTATCGAGGGAATGTAAAAATCGCTCCCCATGAACGGAATCCCCAAACAGAACAGAGTCACGCTTTTAGAAAACACACTTATGCCTGCTTCAGGGGAAAGGTGAGGTGCGGTGACGCATAAAACTCGAGTTTGAAATGAGCACAGATACCCTTCCGAAAACCGAATATGGAATGGACACGACCTACTCCTTGCTCAATCAACTGGACTCACCAGACCCTGTTCATCGCACAAGTATCTATCCGACTAGTAAGCATCTTAAAAGCTAAGTCTTGATATCTCTGTGTAAGTGCATCAAGGGTGTGTAAAGCGGCCTAAAACCAGCAGGGAAAATCAGCTCAGACCCATTCTGAGGATACATTTCCAACACAAAGAAGAAACAAGCAGGGCAAAACAGAGAGAAATTCTTCCAAAATGCGTTCAGGGACTGGCATGCAACCAGGATTGACCACATCTACAGCCCCAGCGGCAGAAGACATAAGGCTGGACACTCTTGGGGCTGAGACGATTGGTGAGGTTGGGAAAGCAAATGCAGACCCTTGAAAGGAATCCTGCGTGCTCCCCATTCCATGGCTCCCAACTCTCCAGGTTCAACGCAATCTTCCGACAGCGAAAGCACTCATTGGAAACCCAGCGGATGCTACACCGTGGGATCGGGAAAGCTTTCTGAAACTCACCTCAGTTTTCCTCTCCTGGTGCTCGTGTTCTCCATTCAGGCCCCCTTACTAACAATCTCCCCACTTGGAGACTCGGCGCCTTTCCATGCCTCTTTCGTACTGTCTGCAATTTGTCCGCAGGATGAACTGCAAGAGGGGGAACCAATGAGAGACTCGCTGGAGGTGTTTGGTCGGGCACATGTCACTCTCATTTCCCATCACGAAGAAGAATTCACCAGCGGTTCAGCCTGCCACCGCGGATCGACAATAGGGCGTGAAGCCATCCAGCCGTGTTGCGTCCCACTCACAAAAAAGCGACTTGGGAAATGGAGCTCAGGGGCCCTGCACTTCCCAAACCTGCAGAGTTCTAAACGATAACTATCGCCCCAAAATATATTGAGGTCAGGCTACGAAGAGGCGCTGAACGCAAGGCAGAACTGCAGGAAACGGATGTCAACGGGTACATCGGAATGGCCCCGATAGCACATGAAAAGAGCCAGAACGTGGACAATGATGCGGTTGGCCAAAAAGGGCGTATGCGTTTTTTCCTGAATATATTCAGGAAAAAACGCATACGCCCTTTTTGGCCAACCAAGCAACCTGGGAGAGCAAATCAGCACTACAAAGAAATCTCTCGCCCCCCCCCCCCGGGGCAAAAGGGCCAGGCGAAAAAAGTCTAAAAACCAGAAAGGCAGGACAGCCCACGGAGTCAAGGGAGCCTTGTTAAGCTGATGGGCGGGATGTCAATGGCCAACAGCCAATCTTCACAAGTGTATCCTCTTTCCCAAACCATGTAAAACACAGAACCACAGAGCATAGGGCACTTCCCCACATGGGCGTTGACCTTGGGAAAATGAAAAAATCAACCAGACACAGGGACCCCAAAGTTGAGGGCTGCTGTCTTGACAAGAACCTCCACTCCGGTACACGTTTCATATCCCAGGAAAGAGCCAAGTGGACAAAGACGAGTGGACAAGTGGACAAAGACAAGTGGACAAGTGGACAAGTGGTGCTACGTAGGTCCAATGGAGTGTCACTCAGCCATGAAATCCACGTCATGAGGCTGGTAGCAGCATCCTGAGTGGATTTAGGTACGATCATCCTCAGTGAAATAAGTCCCACAAAAAAAGAAACTTATGATATCACTTATCGAGGGAATGTAAAAATCGCTCCCCATGAACGGAATCCCCAAACAGAACAGAGTCACGCTTTTAGAAAACACACTTATGCCTGCTTCAGGGGAAAGGTGAGGTGCGGTGACGCATAAAACTCGAGTTTGAAATGAGCACAGATACCCTTCCGAAAACCGAATATGGAATGGACACGACCTACTCCTTGCTCAATCAACTGGACTCACCAGACCCTGTTCATCGCACAAGTATCTATCCGACTAGTAAGCATCTTAAAAGCTAAGTCTTGATATCTCTGTGTAAGTGCATCAAGTGTGTGTAAAGTGGCCTAAAACCAGCAGGGAAAATCAGCTCAGACCCATTCTGAGGATACATTTCCAACACAAAGAAGAAACAAGCAGGGCAAAACAGAGAGAAATTCTTCCAAAATGCGTTCAGGGACTGGCATGCAACCAGGATTGACCACATCTACAGCCCCAGCGGCAGAAGACATAAGGCTGGACACTCTTGGGGCTGAGACGATTGGTAAGGTTGGGAAAGCAAATGCAGACCCTTGAAAGGAATCCTGCGTGCTCCCCATTCCATGGCTCCCAACTCTCCAGGTTCAACGCAATCTTCCGACAGCGAAAGCACTCATTGGAAACCCAGCGGATGCTACACCGTGGGATCGGGAAAGCTTTCTGAAACTCACCTCAGTTTTCCTCTCCTGGTGCTCGTGTTCTCCATTCAGGCCCCCTTACTAACAATCTCCCCACTTGGAGACTCGGCGCCTTTCCATGCCTCTTTCGTACCGTCTGCAATTTGTCCGCAGGATGAACTGCAAGAGGGGGAACCAATGAGAGACTCGCTGGAGGTGTTTGGTCGGGCACATGTCACTCTCATTTCCCATCACGAAGAAGAATTCACCAGCGGTTCAGCCTGCCACCGCGGATCGACAATAGGGCGTGAAGCCATCCAGCCGTGTTGCGTCCCACTCACAAAAAAGCGACTTGGGAAATGGAGCTCAGGGGCCCTGCACTTCCCAAACCTGCAGAGTTCTAAACGATAACTATCGCCCCAAAATATATTGAGGTCAGGCTACGAAGAGGCGCTGAACGCAAGGCAGAACTGCAGGAAATGGATGTCAACGGGTACATCGGAATGGCCCCGATAGCACATGAAAAGCGCCAGAACGTGGACAATGATGCGGTTGGCCAAAAAGGGCGTATGCGTTTTTTCCTGAATATATTCAGGAAAAAACGCATACGCCCTTTTTGGCCAACCAAGCAACCTGGGAGAGCAAATCAGCACTACAAAGAAATCTCTCGCCCACCCCCCCCCCCCGGGGCAAAAGGGCCAGGCGAAAAAAGTCTAAAAACCAGAAAGGCAGGACAGCCCACGGAGTCAAGGGAGCCTTGTTAAGCTGATGGGCGGGATGTCAATGGCCAACAGCCAATCTTCACAAGTGTATCCTCTTTCCCAAACCATGTCAAACACAGAACCACAGAGCATAGGGCACTTCCCCACATGGGCGTTGACCTTGGGAAAATGAAAAAATCAACCAGACACAGGGACCCCAAAGTTGAGGGCTGCTGTCTTGACAAGAACCTCCACTCCGGTACACGTTTCATATCCCAGGAAAGAGCCAAGTGGACAAAGACGAGTGGACAAGTGGACAAAGACAAGTGGACAAGTGGACAAGTGGTGCTACGTAGGTCCAATGGAGTGTCACTCAGCCATGAAATCCACGTCATGAGGCTGGTAGCAGCATCCTGAGTGGATTTAGGTACGATCATCCTCAGTGAAATAAGTCCCACAAAAAAAGAAACTTATGATATCACTTATCGAGGGAATGTAAAAATCGCTCCCCATGAACGGAATCCCCAAACAGAACAGAGTCACGCTTTTAGAAAACACACTTATGCCTGCTTCAGGGGAAAGGTGAGGTGCGGTGACGCATAAAACTCGAGTTTGAAATGAGCACAGATACCCTTCCGAAAACCGAATATGGAATGGACACGACCTACTCCTTGCTCAATCAACTGGACTCACCAGACCCTGTTCATCGCACAAGTATCTATCCGACTAGTAAGCATCTTAAAAGCTAAGTCTTGATATCTCTGTGTAAGTGCATCAAGGGTGTGTAAAGCGGCCTAAAACCAGCAGGGAAAATCAGCTCAGACCCATTCTGAGGATACATTTCCAACACAAAGAAGAAACAAGCAGGGCAAAACAGAGAGAAATTCTTCCAAAATGCGTTCAGGGACTGGCATGCAACCAGGATTGACCACATCTACAGCCCCAGCGGCAGAAGACATAAGGCTGGACACTCTTGGGGCTGAGACGATTGGTGAGGTTGGGAAAGCAAATGCAGACCCTTGAAAGGAATCCTGCGTGCTCCCCATTCCATGGCTCCCAACTCTCCAGGTTCAACGCAATCTTCCGACAGCGAAAGCACTCATTGGAAACCCAGCGGATGCTACACCGTGGGATCGGGAAAGCTTTCTGAAACTCACCTCAGTTTTCCTCTCCTGGTGCTCGTGTTCTCCATTCAGGCCCCCTTACTAACAATCTCCCCACTTGGAGACTCGGCGCCTTTCCATGCCTCTTTCGTACTGTCTGCAATTTGTCCGCAGGATGAACTGCAAGAGGGGGAACCAATGAGAGACTCGCTGGAGGTGTTTGGTCGGGCACATGTCACTCTCATTTCCCATCACGAAGAAGAATTCACCAGCGGTTCAGCCTGCCACCGCGGATCGACAATAGGGCGTGAAGCCATCCAGCCGTGTTGCGTCCCACTCACAAAAAAGCGACTTGGGAAATGGAGCTCAGGGGCCCTGCACTTCCCAAACCTGCAGAGTTCTAAACGATAACTATCGCCCCAAAATATATTGAGGTCAGGCTACGAAGAGGCGCTGAACGCAAGGCAGAACTGCAGGAAACGGATGTCAACGGCTACATCGGAATGGCCCCGATAGCACATGAAAAGCGCCAGAACGTGGACAATGATGCGGTTGGCCAAAAAGGGCGTATGCGTTTTTTCCTGAATATATTCAGGAAAAAACGCATACGCCCTTTTTGGCCAACCAAGCAACCTGGGAGAGCAAATCAGCACTACAAAGAAATCTCTCGCCCACCCCCCCCCCGGGGCAAAAGGGCCAGGCGAAAAAAGTCTAAAAACCAGAAAGGCAGGACAGCCCACGGAGTCAAGGGAGCCTTGTTAAGCTGATGGGCGGGATGTCAATGGCCAACAGCCAATCTTCACAAGTGTATCCTCTTTCCCAAACCATGTCAAACACAGAACCACAGAGCATAGGGCACTTCCCCACATGGGCGTTGACCTTGGGAAAATGAAAAAATCAACCAGACACAGGGACCCCAAAGTTGAGGGCTGCTGTCTTGACAAGAACCTCCACTCCGGTACACGTTTCATATCCCAGGAAAGAGCCAAGTGGACAAAGACGAGTGGACAAGTGGACAAAGACAAGTGGACAAGTGGACAAGTGGTGCTACGTAGGTCCAATGGAGTGTCACTCAGCCATGAAATCCACGTCATGAGGCTGGTAGCAGCATCCTGAGTGGATTTAGGTACGATCATCCTCAGTGAAATAAGTCCCACAAAAAAAGAAACTTATGATATCACTTATCGAGGGAATGTAAAAATCGCTCCCCATGAACGGAATCCCCAAACAGAACAGAGTCACGCTTTTAGAAAACACACTTATGCCTGCTTCAGGGGAAAGGTGAGGTGCGGTGACGCATAAAACTCGAGTTTGAAATGAGCACAGATACCCTTCCGAAAACCGAATATGGAATGGACACGACCTACTCCTTGCTCAATCAACTGGACTCACCAGACCCTGTTCATCGCACAAGTATCTATCCGACTAGTAAGCATCTTAAAAGCTAAGTCTTGATATCTCTGTGTAAGTGCATCAAGTGTGTGTAAAGCGGCCTAAAACCAGCAGGGAAAATCAGCTCAGACCCATTCTGAGGATACATTTCCAACACAAAGAAGAAACAAGCAGGGCAAAACAGACAGAAATTCTTCCAAAATGCGTTCAGGGACTGGCATGCAACCAGGATTGACCACATCTACAGCCCCAGCGGCAGAAGACATAAGGCTGGACACTCTTGGGGCTGAGACGATTGGTAAGGTTGGGAAAGCAAATGCAGACCCTTGAAAGGAATCCTGCGTGCTCCCCATTCCATGGCTCCCAACTCTCCAGGTTCAACGCAATCTTCCGACAGCGAAAGCACTCATTGGAAACCCAGCGGATGCTACACCGTGGGATCGGGAAAGCTTTCTGAAACTCACCTCAGTTTTCCTCTCCTGGTGCTCGTGTTCTCCATTCAGGCCCCCTTACTAACAATCTCCCCACTTGGAGACTCGGCGCCTTTCCATGCCTCTTTCGTACCGTCTGCAATTTGTCCGCAGGATGAACTGCAAGAGGGGGAACCAATGAGAGACTCGCTGGAGGTCTTTGGTCGGGCACATGTCACTCTCATTTCCCATCACGAAGAAGAATTCACCAGCGGTTCAGCCTGCCACCGCGGATCGACAATAGGGCGTGAAGCCATCCAGCCGTGTTGCGTCCCACTCACAAAAAAGCGACTTGGGAAATGGAGCTCAGGGGCCCTGCACTTCCCAAACCTGCAGAGTTCTAAACGATAACTATCGCCCCAAAATATATTGAGGTCAGGCTACGAAGAGGCGCTGAACGCAAGGCAGAACTGCAGGAAACGGATGTCAACGGGTACATCGGAATGGCCCCGATAGCACATGAAAAGCGCCAGAACGTGGACAATGATGCGGTTGGCCAAAAAGGGCGTATGCGTTTTTTCCTGAATATATTCAGGAAAAAACGCATACGCCCTTTTTGGCCAACCAAGCAACCTGGGAGAGCAAATCAGCACTACAAAGAAATCTCTCGCCCCCTCCCCCGGGGCAAAAGGGCCAGGCGAAAAAAAGTCTAAAAACCAGAAAGGCAGGACAGCCCACGGAGTCAAGGGAGCCTTGTTAAGCTGATGGGCGGGATGTCAATGGCCAACAGCCAATCTTCACAAGTGTATCCTCTTTCCCAAACCATGTCAAACACAGAACCACAGAGCATAGGGCACTTCCCCACATGGGCGTTGACCTTGGGAAAATGAAAAAATCAACCAGACACAGGGACCCCAAAGTTGAGGGCTGCTGTCTTGACAAGAACCTCCACTCCGGTACACGTGTCATATCCCAGGAAAGAGCCAAGTGGACAAAGACGAGTGGACAAGTGGACAAAGACAAGTGGACAAGTGGACAAGTGGTGCTACGTAGGTCCAATGGAGTGTCACTCAGCCATGAAATCCACGTCATGAGGCTGGTAGCAGCATCCTGAGTGGATTTAGGTACGATCATCCTCAGTGAAATAAGTCCCACAAAAAAAGAAACTTATGATATCACTTATCGAGGGAATGTAAAAATCGCTCCCCATGAACGGAATCCCCAAACAGAACAGAGTCACGCTTTTAGAAAACACACTTATGCCTGCTTCAGGGGAAAGGTGAGGTGCGGTGACGCATAAAACTCGAGTTTGAAATGAGCACAGATACCCTTCCGAAAACCGAATATGGAATGGACACGACCTACTCCTTGCTCAATCAACTGGACTCACCAGACCCTGTTCATCGCACAAGTATCTATCCGACTAGTAAGCATCTTAAAAGCTAAGTCTTGATATCTCTGTGTAAGTGCATCAAGGGTGTGTAAAGCGGCCTAAAACCAGCAGGGAAAATCAGCTCAGACCCATTCTGAGGATACATTTCCAACACAAAGAAGAAACAAGCAGGGCAAAACAGAGAGAAATTCTTCCAAAATGCGTTCAGGGACTGGTATGCAACCAGGATTGACCACATCTACAGCCCCAGCGGCAGAAGACATAAGGCTGGACACTCTTGGGGCTGAGACGATTGGTGAGGTTGGGAAAGCAAATGCAGACCCTTGAAAGGAATCCTGCGTGCTCCCCATTCCATGGCTCCCAACTCTCCAGGTTCAACGCAATCTTCCGACAGCGAAAGCACTCATTGGAAACCCAGCGGATGCTACACCGTGGGATCGGGAAAGCTTTCTGAAACTCACCTCAGTTTTCCTCTCCTGGTGCTCGTGTTCTCCATTCAGGCCCCCTTACTAACAATCTCCCCACTTGGAGACTCGGCGCCTTTCCATGCCTCTTTCGTACCGTCTGCAATTTGTCCGCAGGATGAACTGCAAGAGGGGGAACCAATGAGAGACTCGCTGGAGGTGTTTGGTCGGGCACATGTCACTCTCATTTCCCATCACGAAGAAGAATTCACCAGCGGTTCAGCCTGCAACCGCGGATCGACAATAGGGCGTGAAGCCATCCAGCCGTGTTGCGTCCCACTCACAAAAAAGCGACTTGGGAAATGGAGCTCAGGGGCCCTGCACTTCCCAAACCTGCAGAGTTCTAAACGATAACTATCGCCCCAAAATATATTGAGGTCAGGCTACGAAGAGGCGCTGAACGCAAGGCAGAACTGCAGGAAACGGATGTCAACGGGTACATCGGAATGGCCCCGATAGCACATGAAAAGCGCCAGAACGTGGACAATGATGCGGTTGGCCAAAAAGGGCGTATGCGTTTTTTCCTGAATATATTCAGGAAAAAACGCATACGCCCTTTTTGGCCAACCAAGCAACCTGGGAGAGCAAATCAGCACTACAAAGAAATCTCTCGCCCCCCCCCGGGGGCAAAAGGGCAAGGCGAAAAAAGTCTAAAAACCAGAAAGGCAGGACAGCCCACGGAGTCAAGGGAGCCTTGTTAAGCTGATGGGCGGGATGTCAATGGCCAACAGCCAATCTTCACAAGTGTATCCTCTTTCCCAAACCATGTAAAACACAGAACCACAGAGCATAGGGCACTTCCACACATGGGCGTTGACCTTGGGAGAATGAAAAAATCAACCAGACACAGGGACCCCAAAGTTGAGGGCTGCTGTCTTGACAAGAACCTCCACTCCGGTACACGTTTCATATCCCAGGAAAGAGCCAAGTGGACAAAGACGAGTGGACAAGTGGACAAAGACAAGTGGACAAGTGGACAAGTGGTGCTACGTAGGTCCAATGGAGTGTCACTCAGCCATGAAATCCACGTCATGAGGCTGGTAGCAGCATCCTGAGTGGATTTAGGTACGATCATCCTCAGTGAAATAAGTCCCACAAAAAAAGAAACTTATGATATCACTTATCGAGGGAATGTAAAAATCGCTCCCCATGAACGGAATCCCCAAACAGAACAGAGTCACGCTTTTAGAAAACACACTTATGCCTGCTTCAGGGGAAAGGTGAGGTGCGGTGACGCATAAAACTCGAGTTTGAAATGAGCACAGATACCCTTCCGAAAACCGAATATGGAATGGACACGACCTACTCCTTGCTCAATCAACTGGACTCACCAGACCCTGTTCATCGCACAAGTATCTATCCGACTAGTAAGCATCTTAAAAGCTAAGTCTTGATATCTCTGTGTAAGTGCATCAAGGGTGTGTAAAGCGGCCTAAAACCAGCAGGGAAAATCAGCTCAGACCCATTCTGAGGATACATTTCCAACACAAAGAAGAAACAAGCAGGGCAAAACAGAGAGAAATTCTTCCAAAATGCGTTCAGGGACTGGCATGCAACCAGGATTGACCACATCTACAGCCCCAGCGGCAGAAGACATAAGGCTGGACACTCTTGGGGCTGAGACGATTGGTGAGGTTGGGAAAGCAAATGCAGACCCTTGAAAGGAATCCTGCGTGCTCCCCATTCCATGGCTCCCAACTCTCCAGGTTCAACGCAATCTTCCGACAGCGAAAGCACTCATTGGAAACCCAGCGGATGCTACACCGTGGGATCGGGAAAGCTTTCTGAAACTCACCTCAGTTTTCCTCTCCTGGTGCTCGTGTTCTCCATTCAGACCCCCTTACTAACAATCTCCCCACTTGGAGACTCGGCGCCTTTCCATGCCTCTTTCGTACCGTCTGCAATTTGTCCGCAGGATGAACTGCAAGAGGGGGAACCAATGAGAGACTCGCTGGAGGTGTTTGGTCGGGCACATGTCACTCTCATTTCCCATCACGAAGAAGAATTCACCAGCGGTTCAGCCTGCCACCGCGGATCGACAATAGGGCGTGAAGCCATCCAGCCGTGTTGCGTCCCACTCACAAAAAAGCGACTTGGGAAATGGAGCTCAGGGGCCCTGCACTTCCCAAACCTGCAGAGTTCTAAACCATAACTATCGCCCCAAAATATATTGAGGTCAGGCTACGAAGAGGCGCTGAACGCAAGGCAGAACTGCAGGAAACGGATGTCAACGGGTACATCGGAATGGCCCCGATAGCACATGAAAAGCGCCAGAACGTGGACAATGATGCGGTTGGCCAAAAAGGGCGTATGCGTTTTTTCCTGAATATATTCAGGAAAAAACGCATACGCCCTTTTTGGCCAACCAAGCAACCTGGGAGAGCAAATCAGCACTACAAAGAAATCTCTCGCCCCCCCCCCCCGGGGCAAAAGGGCCAGGCGAAAAAAGTCTAAAAACCAGAAAGGCAGGACAGCCCACGGAGTCAAGGGAGCGTTGTTAAGCTGATGGGCGGGATGTCAATGGCCAACAGCCAATCTTCACAAGTGTATCCTCTTTCCCAAACCATGTAAAACACAGAACCACAGAGCATAGGGCACTTCCACACATGGGCGTTGACCTTGGGAAAATGAAAAAATCAACCAGACACAGGGACCCCAAAGTTGAGGGCTGCTGTCTTGACAAGAACCTCCACTCCGGTACACGTTTCATATCCCAGGAAAGAGCCAAGTGGACAAAGACGAGTGGACAAGTGGACAAAGACAAGTGGACAAGTGGACAAGTGGTGCTACGTAGGTCCAATGGAGTGTCACTCAGCCATGAAATCCACGTCATGTGGCTGGTAGCAGCATCCTGAGTGGATTTAGGTACGATCATCCTCAGTGAAATAAGTCCCACAAAAAAAGAAACTTATGATATCACTTATCGAGGGAATGTAAAAATCGCTCCCCATGAACGGAATCCCCAAACAGAACAGAGTCACGCTTTTAGAAAACACACTTATGCCTGCTTCAGGGGAAAGGTGAGGTGCGGTGACGCATAAAACTCGAGTTTGAAATGAGCACAGATACCCTTCCGAAAACCGAATATGGAATGGACACGACCTACTCCTTGCTCAATCAACTGGACTCACCAGACCCTGTTCATCGCACAAGTATCTATCCGACTAGTAAGCATCTTAAAAGCTAAGTCTTGATATCTCTGTGTAAGTGCATCAAGGGTGTGTAAAGCGGCCTAAAACCAGCAGGGAAAATCAGCTCAGACCCATTCTGAGGATACATTTCCAACACAAAGAAGAAACAAGCAGGGCAAAACAGAGAGAAATTCTTCCAAAATGCGTTCAGGGACTGGCATGCAACCAGGATTGACCACATCTACAGCCCCAGCGGCAGAAGACATAAGGCTGGACACTCTTGGGGCTGAGACGATTGGTGAGGTTGGGAAAGCAAATGCAGACCCTTGAAAGGAATCCTGCGTGCTCCCCATTCCATGGCTCCCAACTCTCCAGGTTCAACGCAATCTTCCGACAGCGAAAGCACTCATTGGAAACCCAGCGGATGCTACACCGTGGGATCGGGAAAGCTTTCTGAAACTCACCTCAGTTTTCCTCTCCTGGTGCTCGTGTTCTCCATTCAGGCCCCCTTACTAACAATCTCCCCACTTGGAGACTCGGCGCCTTTCCATGCCTCTTTCGTACTGTCTGCAATTTGTCCGCAGGATGAACTGCAAGAGGGGGAACCAATGAGAGACTCGCTGGAGGTGTTTGGTCGGGCACATGTCACTCTCATTTCCCATCACGAAGAAGAATTCACCAGCGGTTCAGCCTGCCACCGCGGATCGACAATAGGGCGTGAAGCCATCCAGCCGTGTTGCGTCCCACTCACAAAAAAGCGACTTGGGAAATGGAGCTCAGGGGCCCTGCACTTCCCAAACCTGCAGAGTTCTAAACGATAACTATCGCCCCAAAATATATTGAGGTCAGGCTACGAAGAGGCGCTGAACGCAAGGCAGAACTGCAGGAAACGGATGTCAACGGCTACATCGGAATGGCCCCGATAGCACATGAAAAGCGCCAGAACGTGGACAATGATGCGGTTGGCCAAAAAGGGCGTATGCGTTTTTTCCTGAATATATTCAGGAAAAAACGCATACGCCCTTTTTGGCCAACCAAGCAACCTGGGAGAGCAAATCAGCACTACACAGAAATCTCTCGCCCCCCACCCCCCCCGGGGCAAAAGGGCCAGGCGAAAAAAGTCTAAAAACCAGAAAGGCAGGACAGCCCACGGAGTCAAGGGAGCCTTGTTAAGCTGATGGGCGGGATGTCAATGGCCAACAGCCAATCTTCACAAGTGTATCCTCTTTCCCAAACCATGTAAAACACAGAACCACAGAGCATAGGGCACTTCCCCACATGGGCGTTGACCTTGGGAAAATGAAAAAATCAACCAGACACAGGGACCCCAAAGTTGAGGGCTGCTGTCTTGACAAGAACCTCCACTCCGGTACACGTTTCATATCCCAGGAAAGAGCCAAGTGGACAAAGACGAGTGGACAAGTGGACAAAGACAAGTGGACAAGTGGACAAGTGGTGCTACGTAGGTCCAATGGAGTGTCACTCAGCCATGAAATCCACGTCATGAGGCTGGTAGCAGCATCCTGAGTGGATTTAGGTACGATCATCCTCAGTGAAATAAGTCCCACAAAAAAAGAAACTTATGATATCACTTATCGAGGGAATGTAAAAATCGCTCCCCATGAACGGAATCCCCAAACAGAACAGAGTCACGCTTTTAGAAAACACACTTATGCCTGCTTCAGGGGAAAGGTGAGGTGCGGTGACGCATAAAACTCGAGTTTGAAATGAGCACAGATACCCTTCCGAAAACCGAATATGGAATGGACACGACCTACTCCTTGCTCAATCAACTGGACTCACCAGACCCTGTTCATCGCACAAGTATCTATCCGACTAGTAAGCATCTTAAAAGCTAAGTCTTGATATCTCTGTGTAAGTGCATCAAGGGTGTGTAAAGCGGCCTAAAACCAGCAGGGAAAATCAGCTCAGACCCATTCTGAGGATACATTTCCAACACAAAGAAGAAACAAGCAGGGCAAAACAGAGAGAAATTCTTCCAAAATGCGTTCAGGGACTGGCATGCAACCAGGATTGACCACATCTACAGCCCCAGCGGCAGAAGACATAAGGCTGGACACTCTTGGGGCTGAGACGATTGGTGAGGTTGGGAAAGCAAATGCAGACCCTTGAAAGGAATCCTGCGTGCTCCCCATTCCATGGCTCCCAACTCTCCAGGTTCAACGCAATCTTCCGACAGCGAAAGCACTCATTGGAAACCCAGCGGATGCTACACCGTGGGATCGGGAAAGCTTTCTGAAACTCACCTCAGTTTTCCTCTCCTGGTGCTCGTGTTCTCCATTCAGGCCCCCTTACTAACAATCTCCCCACTTGGAGACTCGGCGCCTTTCCATGCCTCTTTCGTACCGTCTGCAATTTGTCCGCAGGATGAACTGCAAGAGGGGGAACCAATGAGAGACTCGCTGGAGGTGTTTGGTCGGGCACATGTCACTCTCATTTCCCATCACGAAGAAGAATTCACCAGCGGTTCAGCCTGCAACCGCGGATCGACAATAGGGCGTGAAGCCATCCAGCCGTGTTGCGTCCCACTCACAAAAAAGCGACTTGGGAAATGGAGCTCAGGGGCCCTGCACTTCCCAAACCTGCAGAGTTCTAAACGATAACTATCGCCCCAAAATATATTGAGGTCAGGCTACGAAGAGGCGCTGAACGCAAGGCAGAACTGCAGGAAACGGATGTCAACGGCTACATCGGAATGGCCCCGATAGCACATGAAAAGCGCCAGAACGTGGACAATGATGCGGTTGGCCAAAAAGGGCGTATGCGTTTTTTCCTGAATATATTCAGGAAAAAACGCATACGCCCTTTTTGGCCAACCAAGCAACCTGGGAGAGCAAATCAGCACTACAAAGAAATCTCTCGCCCCCCCCCCCCCCGGGGCAAAAGGGCCAGGCGAAAAAAGTCTAAAAACCAGAAAGGCAGGACAGCCCACGGAGTCAAGGGAGCCTTGTTAAGCTGATGGGCGGGATGTCAATGGCCAACAGCCAATCTTCACAAGTGTATCCTCTTTCCCAAACCATGTCAAACACAGAACCACAGAGCATAGGGCACTTCCCCACATGGGCGTTGACCTTGGGAAAATGAAAAAATCAACCAGACACAGGGACCCCAAAGTTGAGGGCTGCTGTCTTGACAAGAACCTCCACTCCGGTACACGTTTCATATCCCAGGAAAGAGCCAAGTGGACAAAGACGAGTGGACAAGTGGACAAAGACAAGTGGACAAGTGGACAAGTGGTGCTACGTAGGTCCAATGGAGTGTCACTCAGCCATGAAATCCACGTCATGAGGCTGGTAGCAGCATCCTGAGTGGATTTAGGTACGATCATCCTCAGTGAAATAAGTCCCACAAAAAAAGAAACTTATGATATCACTTATCGAGGGAATGTAAAAATCGCTCCCCATGAACGGAATCCCCAAACAGAACAGAGTCACGCTTTTAGAAAACACACTTATGCCTGCTTCAGGGGAAAGGTGAGGTGCGGTGACGCATAAAACTCGAGTTTGAAATGAGCACAGATACCCTTCCGAAAACCGAATATGGAATGGACACGACCTACTCCTTGCTCAATCAACTGGACTCACCAGACCCTGTTCATCGCACAAGTATCTATCCGACTAGTAAGCATCTTAAAAGCTAAGTCTTGATATCTCTGTGTAAGTGCATCAAGGGTGTGTAAAGCGGCCTAAAACCAGCAGGGAAAATCAGCTCAGACCCATTCTGAGGATACATTTCCAACACAAAGAAGAAACAAGCAGGGCAAAACAGAGAGAAATTCTTCCAAAATGCGTTCAGGGACTGGCATGCAACCAGGATTGACCACATCTACAGCCCCAGCGGCAGAAGACATAAGGCTGGACACTCTTGGGGCTGAGACGATTGGTGAGGTTGGGAAAGCAAATGCAGACCCTTGAAAGGAATCCTGCGTGCTCCCCATTCCATGGCTCCCAACTCTCCAGGTTCAACGCAATCTTCCGACAGCGAAAGCACTCATTGGAAACCCAGCGGATGCTACACCGTGGGATCGGGAAAGCTTTCTGAAACTCACCTCAGTTTTCCTCTCCTGGTGCTCGTGTTCTCCATTCAGGCCCCCTTACTAACAATCTCCCCACTTGGAGACTCGGCGCCTTTCCATGCCTCTTTCGTACCGTCTGCAATTTGTCCGCAGGATGAACTGCAAGAGGGGGAACCAATGAGAGACTCGCTGGAGGTGTTTGGTCGGGCACATGTCACTCTCATTTCCCATCACGAAGAAGAATTCACCAGCGGTTCAGCCTGCAACCGCGGATCGACAATAGGGCGTGAAGCCATCCAGCCGTGTTGCGTCCCACTCACAAAAAAGCGACTTGGGAAATGGAGCTCAGGGGCCCTGCACTTCCCAAACCTGCAGAGTTCTAAACGATAACTATCGCCCCAAAATATATTGAGGTCAGGCTACGAAGAGGCGCTGAACGCAAGGCAGAACTGCAGGAAACGGATGTCAACGGGTACATCGGAATGGCCCCGATAGCACATGAAAAGCGCCAGAACGTGGACAATGATGCGGTTGGCCAAAAAGGGCGTATGCGTTTTTTCCTGAATATATTCAGGAAAAAACGCATACGCCCTTTTTGGCCAACCAAGCAACCTGGGAGAGCAAATCAGCACTACAAAGAAATCTCTCGCCCACCCCCCCCCCGGGGCAAAAGGGCCAGGCGAAAAAAGTCTAAAAACCAGAAAGGCAGGACAGCCCACGGAGTCAAGGGAGCCTTGTTAAGCTGATGGGCGGGATGTCAATGGCCAACAGCCAATCTTCACAAGTGTATCCTCTTTCCCAAACCATGTCAAACACAGAACCACAGAGCATAGGGCACTTCCCCACATGGGCGTTGACCTTGGGAAAATGAAAAAATCAACCAGACACAGGGACCCCAAAGTTGAGGGCTGCTGTCTTGACAAGAACCTCCACTCCGGTACACGTTTCATATCCCAGGAAAGAGCCAAGTGGACAAAGACGAGTGGACAAGTGGACAAAGACAAGTGGACAAGTGGACAAGTGGTGCTACGTAGGTCCAATGGAGTGTCACTCAGCCATGAAATCCACGTCATGAGGCTGGTAGCAGCATCCTGAGTGGATTTAGGTACGATCATCCTCAGTGAAATAAGTCCCACAAAAAAAGAAACTTATGATATCACTTATCGAGGGAATGTAAAAATCGCTCCCCATGAACGGAATCCCCAAACAGAACAGAGTCACGCTTTTAGAAAACACACTTATGCCTGCTTCAGGGGAAAGGTGAGGTGCGGTGACGCATAAAACTCGAGTTTGAAATGAGCACAGATACCCTTCCGAAAACCGAATATGGAATGGACACGACCTACTCCTTGCTCAATCAACTGGACTCACCAGACCCTGTTCATCGCACAAGTATCTATCCGACTAGTAAGCATCTTAAAAGCTAAGTCTTGATATCTCTGTGTAAGTGCATCAAGGGTGTGTAAAGCGGCCTAAAACCAGCAGGGAAAATCAGCTCAGACCCATTCTGAGGATACATTTCCAACACAAAGAAGAAACAAGCAGGGCAAAACAGAGAGAAATTCTTCCAAAATGCGTTCAGGGACTGGCATGCAACCAGGATTGACCACATCTACAGCCCCAGCGGCAGAAGACATAAGGCTGGACACTCTTGGGGCTGAGACGATTGGTGAGGTTGGGAAAGCAAATGCAGACCCTTGAAAGGAATCCTGCGTGCTCCCCATTCCATGGCTCCCAACTCTCCAGGTTCAACGCAATCTTCCGACAGCGAAAGCACTCATTGGAAACCCAGCGGATGCTACACCGTGGGATCGGGAAAGCTTTCTGAAACTCACCTCAGTTTTCCTCTCCTGGTGCTCGTGTTCTCCATTCAGGCCCCCTTACTAACAATCTCCCCACTTGGAGACTCGGCGCCTTTCCATGCCTCTTTCGTACCGTCTGCAATTTGTCCGCAGGATGAACTGCAAGAGGGGGAACCAATGAGAGACTCGCTGGAGGTGTTTGGTCGGGCACATGTCACTCTCATTTCCCATCACGAAGAAGAATTCACCAGCGGTTCAGCCTGCAACCGCGGATCGACAATAGGGCGTGAAGCCATCCAGCCGTGTTGCGTCCCACTCACAAAAAAGCGACTTGGGAAATGGAGCTCAGGGGCCCTGCACTTCCCAAACCTGCAGAGTTCTAAACGATAACTATCGCCCCAAAATATATTGAGGTCAGGCTACGAAGAGGCGCTGAACGCAAGGCAGAACTGCAGGAAACGGATGTCAACGGGTACATCGGAATGGCCCCGATAGCACATGAAAAGCGCCAGAACGTGGACAATGATGCGGTTGGCCAAAAAGGGCGTATGCGTTTTTTCCTGAATATATTCAGGAAAAAACGCATACGCCCTTTTTGGCCAACCAAGCAACCTGGGAGAGCAAATCAGCACTACAAAGAAATCTCTCGCCCCCCCCCCCCCCGGGGCAAAAGGGCCAGGCGAAAAAAGTCTAAAAACCAGAAAGGCAGGACAGCCCACGGAGTCAAGGGAGCCTTGTTAAGCTGATGGGCGGGATGTCAATGGCCAACAGCCAATCTTCACAAGTGTATCCTCTTTCCCAAACCATGTCAAACACAGAACCACAGAGCATAGGGCACTTCCCCACATGGGCGTTGACCTTGGGAAAATGAAAAAATCAACCAGACACAGGGACCCCAAAGTTGAGGGCTGCTGTCTTGACAAGAACCTCCACTCCGGTACACGTTTCATATCCCAGGAAAGAGCCAAGTGGACAAAGACGAGTGGACAAGTGGACAAAGACAAGTGGACAAGTGGACAAGTGGTGCTACGTAGGTCCAATGGAGTGTCACTCAGCCATGAAATCCACGTCATGAGGCTGGTAGCAGCATCCTGAGTGGATTTAGGTACGATCATCCTCAGTGAAATAAGTCCCACAAAAAAAGAAACTTATGATATCACTTATCGAGGGAATGTAAAAATCGCTCCCCATGAACGGAATCCCCAAACAGAACAGAGTCACGCTTTTAGAAAACACACTTATGCCTGCTTCAGGGGAAAGGTGAGGTGCGGTGACGCATAAAACTCGAGTTTGAAATGAGCACAGATACCCTTCCGAAAACCGAATATGGAATGGACACGACCTACTCCTTGCTCAATCAACTGGACTCACCAGACCCTGTTCATCGCACAAGTATCTATCCGACTAGTAAGCATCTTAAAAGCTAAGTCTTGATATCTCTGTGTAAGTGCATCAAGGGTGTGTAAAGCGGCCTAAAACCAGCAGGGAAAATCAGCTCAGACCCATTCTGAGGATACATTTCCAACACAAAGAAGAAACAAGCAGGGCAAAACAGAGAGAAATTCTTCCAAAATGCGTTCAGGGACTGGCATGCAACCAGGATTGACCACATCTACAGCCCCAGCGGCAGAAGACATAAGGCTGGACACTCTTGGGGCTGAGACGATTGGTAAGGTTGGGAAAGCAAATGCAGACCCTTGAAAGGAATCCTGCGTGCTCCCCATTCCATGGCTCCCAACTCTCCAGGTTCAACGCAATCTTCCGACAGCGAAAGCACTCATTGGAAACCCAGCGGATGCTACACCGTGGGATCGGGAAAGCTTTCTGAAACTCACCTCAGTTTTCCTCTCCTGGTGCTCGTGTTCTCCATTCAGGCCCCCTTACTAACAATCTCCCCACTTGGAGACTCGGCGCCTTTCCATGCCTCTTTCGTACCGTCTGCAATTTGTCCGCAGGATGAACTGCAAGAGGGGGAACCAATGAGAGACTCGCTGGAGGTGTTTGGTCGGGCACATGTCACTCTCATTTCCCATCACGAAGAAGAATTCACCAGCGGTTCAGCCTGCCACCGCGGATCGACAATAGGGCGTGAAGCCATCCAGCCGTGTTGCGTCCCACTCACAAAAAAGCGACTTGGGAAATGGAGCTCAGGGGCCCTGCACTTCCCAAACCTGCAGAGTTCTAAACGATAACTATCGCCCCAAAATATATTGAGGTCAGGCTACGAAGAGGCGCTGAACGCAAGGCAGAACTGCAGGAAACGGATGTCAACGGGTACATCGGAATGGCCCCGATAGCACATGAAAAGCGCCAGAACGTGGACAATGATGCGGTTGGCCAAAAAGGGCGTATGCGTTTTTTCCTGAATATATTCAGGAAAAAACGCATACGCCCTTTTTGGCCAACCAAGCAACCTGGGAGAGCAAATCAGCACTACAAAGAAATCTCTCGCCCCCCCCCCCCGGGGCAAAAGGGCCAGGCGAAAAAAGTCTAAAAACCAGAAAGGCAGGACAGCCCACGGAGTCAAGGGAGCCTTGTTAAGCTGATGGGCGGGATGTCAATGGCCAACAGCCAATCTTCACAAGTGTATCCTCTTTCCCAAACCATGTAAAACACAGAACCACAGAGCATAGGGCACTTCCACACATGGGCGTTGACCTTGGGAAAATCAAAAAATCAACCAGACACAGGGACCCCAAAGTTGAGGGCTGCTGTCTTGACAAGAACCTCCACTCCGGTACACGTTTCATATCCCAGGAAAGAGCCAAGTGGACAAAGACGAGTGGACAAGTGGACAAAGACAAGTGGACAAGTGGACAAGTGGTGCTACGTAGGTCCAATGGAGTGTCACTCAGCCATGAAATCCACGTCATGAGGCTGGTAGCAGCATCCTGAGTGGATTTAGGTACGATCATCCTCAGTGAAATAAGTCCCACAAAAAAAGAAACTTATGATATCACTTATCGAGGGAATGTAAAAATCGCTCCCCATGAACGGAATCCCCAAACAGAACAGAGTCACGCTTTTAGAAAACACACTTATGCCTGCTTCAGGGGAAAGGTGAGGTGCGGTGACGCATAAAACTCGAGTTTGAAATGAGCACAGATACCCTTCCGAAAACCGAATATGGAATGGACACGACCTACTCCTTGCTCAATCAACTGGACTCACCAGACCCTGTTCATCGCACAAGTATCTATCCGACTAGTAAGCATCTTAAAAGCTAAGTCTTGATATCTCTGTGTAAGTGCATCAAGGGTGTGTAAAGCGGCCTAAAACCAGCAGGGAAAATCAGCTCAGACCCATTCTGAGGATACATTTCCAACACAAAGAAGAAACAAGCAGGGCAAAACAGAGAGAAATTCTTCCAAAATGCGTTCAGGGACTGGCATGCAACCAGGATTGACCACATCTACAGCCCCAGCGGCAGAAGACATAAGGCTGGACACTCTTGGGGCTGAGACGATTGGTAAGGTTGGGAAAGCAAATGCAGACCCTTGAAAGGAATCCTGCGTGCTCCCCATTCCATGGCTCCCAACTCTCCAGGTTCAACGCAATCTTCCGACAGCGAAAGCACTCATTGGAAACCCAGCGGATGCTACACCGTGGGATCGGGAAAGCTTTCTGAAACTCACCTCAGTTTTCCTCTCCTGGTGCTCGTGTTCTCCATTCAGGCCCCCTTACTAACAATCTCCCCACTTGGAGACTCGGCGCCTTTCCATGCCTCTTTCGTACCGTCTGCAATTTGTCCGCAGGATGAACTGCAAGAGGGGGAACCAATGAGAGACTCGCTGGAGGTGTTTGGTCGGGCACATGTCACTCTCATTTCCCATCACGAAGAAGAATTCACCAGCGGTTCAGCCTGCCACCGCGGATCGACAATAGGGCGTGAAGCCATCCAGCCGTGTTGCGTCCCACTCACAAAAAAGCGACTTGGGAAATGGAGCTCAGGGGCCCTGCACTTCCCAAACCTGCAGAGTTCTAAACGATAACTATCGCCCCAAAATATATTGAGGTCAGGCTACGAAGAGGCGCTGAACGCAAGGCAGAACTGCAGGAAACGGATGTCAACGGGTACATCGGAATGGCCCCGATAGCACATGAAAAGCGCCAGAACGTGGACAATGATGCGGTTGGCCAAAAAGGGCGTATGCGTTTTTTCCTGAATATATTCAGGAAAAAACGCATACGCCCTTTTTGGCCAACCAAGCAACCTGGGAGAGCAAATCAGCACTACAAAGAAATCTCTCGCCCCCCCCCCGGGGGCAAAAGGGCCAGGCGAAAAAAGTCTAAAAACCAGAAAGGCAGGACAGCCCACGGAGTCAAGGGAGCCTTGTTAAGCTGATGGGCGGGATGTCAATGGCCAACAGCCAATCTTCACAAGTGTATCCTCTTTCCCAAACCATGTAAAACACAGAACCACAGAGCATAGGGCACTTCCACACATGGGCGTTGACCTTGGGAAAATGAAAAAATCAACCAGACACAGGGACCCCAAAGTTGAGGGCTGCTGTCTTGACAAGAACCTCCACTCTGGTACACGTTTCATATCCCAGGAAAGAGCCAAGTGGACAAAGACGAGTGGACAAGTGGACAAAGACAAGTGGACAAGTGGACAAGTGGTGCTACGTAGGTCCAATGGAGTGTCACTCAGCCATGAAATCCACGTCATGAGGCTGGTAGCAGCATCCTGAGTGGATTTAGGTACGATCATCCTCAGTGAAATAAGTCCCACAAAAAAAGAAACTTATGATATCACTTATCGAGGGAATGTAAAAATCGCTCCCCATGAACGGAATCCCCAAACAGAACAGAGTCACGCTTTTAGAAAACACACTTATGCCTGCTTCAGGGGAAAGGTGAGGTGCGGTGACGCATAAAACTCGAGTTTGAAATGAGCACAGATACCCTTCCGAAAACCGAATATGGAATGGACACGACCTACTCCTTGCTCAATCAACTGGACTCACCAGACCCTGTTCATCGCACAAGTATCTATCCGACTAGTAAGCATCATAAAAGCTAAGTCTTGATATCTCTGTGTAAGTGCATCAAGTGTGTGTAAAGTGGCCTAAAACCAGCAGGGAAAATCAGCTCAGACCCATTCTGAGGATACATTTCCAACACAAAGAAGAAACAAGCAGGGCAAAACAGAGAGAAATTCTTCCAAAATGCGTTCAGGGACTGGCATGCAACCAGGATTGACCACATCTACAGCCCCAGCGGCAGAAGACATAAGGCTGGACACTCTTGGGGCTGAGACGATTGGTAAGGTTGGGAAAGCAAATGCAGACCCTTGAAAGGAATCCTGCGTGCTCCCCATTCCATGGCTCCCAACTCTCCAGGTTCAACGCAATCTTCCGACAGCGAAAGCACTCATTGGAAACCCAGCGGATGCTACACCGTGGGATCGGGAAAGCTTTCTGAAACTCACCTCAGTTTTCCTCTCCTGGTGCTCGTGTTCTCCATTCAGGCCCCCTTACTAACAATCTCCCCACTTGGAGACTCGGCGCCTTTCCATGCCTCTTTCGTACCGTCTGCAATTTGTCCGCAGGATGAACTGCAAGAGGGGGAACCAATGAGAGACTCGCTGGAGGTGTTTGGTCGGGCACATGTCACTCTCATTTCCCATCACGAAGAAGAATTCACCAGCGGTTCAGCCTGCCACCGCGGATCGACAATAGGGCGTGAAGCCATCCAGCCGTGTTGCGTCCCACTCACAAAAAAGCGACTTGGGAAATGGAGCTCAGGGGCCCTGCACTTCCCAAACCTGCAGAGTTCTAAACGATAACTATCGCCCCAAAATATATTGAGGTCAGGCTACGAAGAGGCGCTGAACGCAAGGCAGAACTGCAGGAAATGGATGTCAACTGGTACATCGGAATGGCCCCGATAGCACATGAAAAGCGCCAGAACGTGGACAATGATGCAGTTGGCCAAAAAGGGCGTATGCGTTTTTTCCTGAATATATTCAGGAAAAAACGCATACGCCCTTTTTGGCCAACCAAGCAACCTGGGAGAGCAAATCAGCACTACAAAGAAATCTCTCGCCCACCCCCCCCCCGGGGCAAAAGGGCCAGGCGAAAAAAGTCTAAAAACCAGAAAGGCAGGACAGCCCACGGAGTCAAGGGAGCCTTGTTAAGCTGATGGGCGGGATGTCAATGGCCAACAGCCAATCTTCACAAGTGTATCCTCTTTCCCAAACCATGTCAAACACAGAACCACAGAGCATAGGGCACTTCCCCACATGGGCGTTGACCTTGGGAAAATGAAAAAATCAACCAGACACAGGGACCCCAAAGTTGAGGGCTGCTGTCTTGACAAGAACCTCCACTCCGGTACACGTTTCATATCCCAGGAAAGAGCCAAGTGGACAAAGACGAGTGGACAAGTGGACAAAGACAAGTGGACAAGTGGACAAGTGGTGCTACGTAGGTCCAATGGAGTGTCACTCAGCCATGAAATCCACGTCATGAGGCTGGTAGCAGCATCCTGAGTGGATTTAGGTACGATCATCCTCAGTGAAATAAGTCCCACAAAAAAAGAAACTTATGATATCACTTATCGAGGGAATGTAAAAATCGCTCCCCATGAACGGAATCCCCAAACAGAACAGAGTCACGCTTTTAGAAAACACACTTATGCCTGCTTCAGGGGAAAGGTGAGGTGCGGTGACGCATAAAACTCGAGTTTGAAATGAGCACAGATACCCTTCCGAAAACCGAATATGGAATGGACACGACCTACTCCTTGCTCAATCAACTGGACTCACCAGACCCTGTTCATCGCACAAGTATCTATCCGACTAGTAAGCATCTTAAAAGCTAAGTCTTGATATCTCTGTGTAAGTGCATCAAGGGTGTGTAAAGCGGCCTAAAACCAGCAGGGAAAATCAGCTCAGACCCATTCTGAGGATACATTTCCAACACAAAGAAGAAACAAGCAGGGCAAAACAGAGAGAAATTCTTCCAAAATGCGTTCAGGGACTGGCATGCAACCAGGATTGACCACATCTACAGCCCCAGCGGCAGAAGACATAAGGCTGGACACTCTTGGGGCTGAGACGATTGGTGAGGTTGGGAAAGCAAATGCAGACCCTTGAAAGGAATCCTGCGTGCTCCCCATTCCATGGGTCCCAACTCTCCAGGTTCAACGCAATCTTCCGACAGCGAAAGCACTCATTGGAAACCCAGCGGATGCTACACCGTGGGATCGGGAAA